>NC_091214.1:758965-890560 GCF_040958095.1 Procambarus clarkii | reverse complement strand
TATTAATTCAATTAATATACGATAAAATGATGCAAACACATAATTGATTAGATAATAACCTTAAATACTTCGTTTTCAATTATCTATATGTTTCTCGTTAAAATACTGAGTAAGATATTGAAATGGGGAGAAGTTCTGTTTTTATTGCATATATCGACGTTTCAGCCGAATTAGAGCGGTTTTACATGTACATCTTCCATCGGTAATATAAACGGAAAATCAGGAACAATTTTGTTAGTTCTAGTGAAAACGCATTGATTTTTATCATTTGTATTGGAAACAACATTGTCATATGTCTTTTCTAGGATCTTCTTAATACGAAACCTCGCTCTATGATTTGAAGTTAAAATCCTCATATTTGGTATAATGACTTTTTTTCACGTTTTTCATGTAGTTTGATATTACGTATAATATTCATTTTTACCAATATTTCGATACTATTTCATTTAGTATCACGATATGTGATTTGGCCTTCTAATCTCAGAATTTCGCATAATATTGCATTTTAAGCAAGTTTTCTTGCATTTTGTTTCGTACTAAAAATCATCGAATATAGCAATATTTTGACGTTTATCATCCCCTTTTCCTTTATATGATTTAAACAAAATATCATCGAATTAGGCAATATTTTGCCGTTTTTCCACGTTTTTGTGAATTTTCAGTTTATTGTTATTGATTCATTAAATATACGATAAAAATGATGCAAACACTTAATCGATTAGAAATTAACCTTAAATACTTCATTTTCAATCAACTATTTGTTTTTCGTAAAATACAGAGTAAGATATTGAAAAGGGGAGAGGTTCTGTTTTTATTGCATATATCGACGTTTCAGCCGGATTAGAGCGGTTTTACGTGTACATCTTCCATCGGTAATATAAACGGAAAATCAGGAACATTTTAGTTAATTCTAATTAAAAAGCACTGATTTTTATCATTTGTATTGGAAAAAACATTGTCATATGTCTTTTCTTGGATTTTCTTATTACGAAACCTCGCTTTATGATTTGAAGTTAAAATCCTCAAATATGGTAAAATATTGAATTTTTTTCACGTTTTTCATGTAGTGTGATTTTTCGTAAATATATTCGTTTTTACCCAATATTTCGATACTACTTTATGTTTCTCACGATATGTGATTTGGCCGTCATATCTCAGAATTTCGCAATTTTGCATTTTTAAGCTAGTTTCTTGCATTTTGTTTTGTGCTAAAAATCATTGAATTTAGCAATATTTTGACGTTTATCATCCCCTTTTCCTCTACGTGATTTAAACAAAATATCATCGAATTAGGCAATTTTTTGCCGTTTTTCCACGTTTTTGTGAATTTTCAGTTTATTGGTATTAATTCATTAAATATACGATAAAAATGATGCAAACACATAATTGATTAGAAATTAACCTTAAATACTTCATTTTCAATCAACTATTTGTTTGTCGTAAAATACAGAGTAAGATATTGAAAAGGGGTGATATTGTTCTGTTTTTATTGCATATATCGACGTTTCAGCCGGATTAGAGCGGTTTTACGTGTACATCTTCCATCAGTAATATAAACGGAAAATCAGGAACATTTTAGTTAGTTCTAATGAAAAAGCAATGATTTTTATCATTTGTATTGGAAACAACATTGTCATATGTCTTTTCTTGGATCTTCTTAATACGAAACCTCGCTTTATGATTTGAAGTTAAAATCCTCAAATATGGTAAAATATTGACTTTTTTCGCGTTTTTCATGTAGTGTGATTTTACGTAAATATATTCGTTTTTACCCAATATTTCGATACTACTTGATGTTTTCTCACGATATGTGATTTGCCTTCAAATCTCAGAATTTCGCATACAATTGCATTTTAAGCAAGTTTTCTTGCATTTTGTTTCGTACTAAAAATCATCGAATATAGAAATATTTTGACGCTTGTCATCCCCTTTTCCTTTATATGATTTAAACAAAATATCATCGAATTAGGCAATATTTTGCCGTTTTTCCACGTTTTTGTGAATTTTCAGTTTATTGTTATTAATTCATTAAATATACGATAAAAATTATGAAACACATAATTGATTAGAAATTACCCTTAAATACTTCATTTTCAATCAACTACTTGTTTCTCGTAAAATACAGAGTAAGATATTGAAAAGGGGAGAAGTTCTGTTTTTATTGCATATATCGACGTTTCAGCCGGATTAGAGCGGTTTTACGTGTACATCTTCCATCGGTAATATAAACGGAAAATCAGGAACATTTTAGTTAATTCTAATTAAAAAGCACTGATGTTTATCATATGTATTGGAAAAAACATTGTCATATGTCTTTTCTTGGATTTTCTTATTACGAAACCTCGCTTTATGATTTGAAGTTAAAATCCTCAAATATGGTAAAATATTGACTTTTTTCGCGTTTTTCATGTAGTGTGATTTTACGTAAATATATTCGTTTTTGCCCAATATTTCGATACTACTTGATGTTTTCTCACGATATGTAATTTGACCGTCATATCTCAGAATTTCGCAAATTTTGCATTTTTAAGCTAGTTTCTTCCATTTTGTTTTGTACTAAAAATCATTGAATTTAGCAATATTTTGACGTTTATCATCCCCTTTTCCTTTATGTGATTTAAACAATATATCATCGAATTAGGCATTTTTGCCGTTTTTCACGTTTTTGTGAATTTCAGTTTATTGGTATTAATTCATTAAATATACGATAAAAATGATGCAAACACATAATTGATTAGATAATAACCTTAAATACTTCATTTTCAATGATCTATTTGTTTCTCGTTAAAATACTGAGTAAGATATTGAAAAGGAGAAGTTCTGTTTTTATTGCATATATCGACGTTTCAGCCGGAATAGAGCGGTTTACGTGTACATCTTCTGTCGTATTAAACGGAAAATCAGGAACATTTTAGTTAATTCTAATGAAAACACATTGATTTTTATCATTTGTATCGGAAACAACATTGTCATATGTCTTTTCTTGGATCTAAATACAAACCTCGCTCTATGATTCGAAGTTAAAATCCTCAAATTGGTTTAATAGTGACTTTTTTCACGTTTTTCATGTAGTTGATATTACGTAATATATTCATTTTACCAATATTTCGATACTATTTCATGTAGTTCACGATATGTGATTTGGCCTTCAATCCAGAATTTCGCATAACATTGCATTTTAAGCAAGTTTTCTTGCATTTTGATTCGTGCTAAAAATCATTGAATAGCAATATTTTGACGTTTATCATCCCCTTTTCTTTATGATTTAAACAAAATATCATCGAATTAGGCAATATTTTGCCGTTTTTCCACGTTTTTGTGAATTTCAGTTTATTGGTATTAATTCATTAATATACGATAAAAATGATGCAAACACATAATTGATTAGATAATAACCTTAAATACTTCGTTTTCAATCATCTATATGTTTCTCAATAAAATACTGAGTAAGATATTGAAAAGGGGAGAAGTTCTGTTTTTATTGCATATATCGACGTTTCAGCCGAATTAGAGCGGTTTTACATGTACATCTTCCATCGGTAATATAAACGGAAAATCAGAACATTTTGTTAGTTCTAGTGAAAACGCATTGATTTTTATCATTTGTATTGGAAACAACATTGTCATATGTCTTTTCTAGGATCTTCTTACGAAACCTCGCTCTATGATTTGAAGTTAAAATCCTCAAATTTGGTAAAATGACTTTTTTCACGTTTTCATGTAGTTTGAATTACGTATACATATTCATTTTTACCAAAATTTCGATACTATTTCATCACGATATGTGATTTGGCCTTCAACTCAGAATTTCGCATAAATTGCATTTTAAGCAGTTTTCTTGCATTTTGATTCGTACTAAAAATCATTGAATAGCAATATTTTGACGTTTATCATCCCCTTTTTCTTTATATGATTTAAACAAAATATCATCGAATTAGGCAATATTTTGCCGTTTTTCTACGTTTTTGTGAATTTTCAGTTTATGTTATTAATTCATTAAATATACGATAAAAATGATGCAAACATAATTGATTAGATAATAACCTTAAATACTTCATTTTCAATCAATCTATTTGTTTCTCGTAAAATACTGATTAAGATATTGAAAAGGGGAGAAGTTTGTTTTTATTGCATATATCGACGTTTCAGCCGGATTAGAGCGGTTTTACGTGTACATCTTCTATCGGTAATATAAACGGAAAATCAGGAACATTTTCGTTAATTCTAATGAAAACATTGATTTTTATCATTTGTATCGGAAACAACATTGTCATATGTGTTTTCTTGATCTAAATAATACGAAACCTCGCTCTATGATTCGAAGTTAAAATCCTCAAATTTGGTAATATGACTTTTTTCACGTTTTTCATGTAGTTGATATTACGTATATATATTCATTTTTACCAATATTTCGATACTATTTCATCACGATATGTGATTTGGCCTTCAATCTCAGAATTTCGCAAATTGCATTTTAAGCAGTTTCTTGCATTTTGTTCGTACTAAAAATCATTGAATTAGCAATATTTTGACGTTTATCATCCCCTTTTTCTTTATATGATTTAAACAAAATATCATCGAATTAGGCAATATTTTGCCGTTTTTCTACGTTTTTGTGAATTTTCAGTTTATTGGTATTAATTCAATTAATATACGATAAAAATTATGCAAACACATAATTGATTAGATAATAACCTTAAATACTTCGTTTTCAATCATCTATATGTTTCTCAATAAAATACTGAGTAAGATATTGAAAAGGGGAGAAGTTCTGTTTTTATTGCATATATCGACGTTTCAGCCGAATTAGAGCGGTTTTACGTGTACATCTTCCATCGGTAATATAAACGGAAAATCAGGAACAATTTAGTTAGTAGTGAAAACGCATTGATTTTTATCATTTGTATTGGAAACAACATTGTCATATGTCTTTTCTAGGATCTTCTTAATACGAAACCTCGCTCCATGATTTGAAGTTAAAATCCTCAAATTTGGTATAATAGTGACTTTTTTCACGTTTTTCATGTAGTTTGATATTACGTATATATATTCATTTTTACCAATAATTCGATACAATTTCATGTAGTATCACGATATGTGATTTGGCCTTCAAATCTCAGAATTTCGCATAATATTGCATTTTAAGCAAGTTTTCTTGCATTTTGTTTCGTACTAAAAATCATTGAATTTAGCAATATTTTGACGTTTATCATCCCCTTTTCCTTTATATGATTTAAACAAAATATCATCGAATTAGGCAATATTTTGCCGTTTTTCCACGTTTTGTGAATTTTCAGTTTATTGTTATTAATTCATTAAATATACGATAAAATGATGCAAATACATAATTGATTTGAAATTAACCTTAAATACTTCATTTCAATCAACTATTTGTTTCTCGTAAAATACAGAGTAAGATATTGAAAAGGGGAGAGGTTCTGTTTTATTGCATATATCGACGTTTCAGCCGGATTAGAGCGGTTTTACGTGTACATCTTCCATCGGTAATATAAACGGAAAATCAGGAACATTTTAGTTAATTCTAATTAAAAGCACTGATTTTTATCATTTGTATTGGAAAAAACATTGTCATATGTCTTTTCTTGGATTTTCTTCTTACGAAACCTCGCTTTATGATTTGAAGTTAAAATCCTCAAATATGGTAAAATATAGACTTTTTTCACGTTTTTCATGTAGTGTGATTTTTCGTAATATATTCGTTTTTACCCAATATTTGATACTCTACTTTGTATTTCTCACGATATGTGATTTGGCCGTCATATCTCAGAATTTCGCAAATTTTGCATTTTTAAGCTAGTTTCTTGCATTTTGTTTTGTACTAAAAATCATTGAATTTAGCAATATTTTGACGTTTATCATCCCCTTTTCCTTTACGTGATTTAAACAAAATATCATCGAATTAGGCAATTTTTGCCGTTTTTCCACGTTTTTGTGAATTATCAGTTTGTTGGTATTAATTCATTAAATATACGATAAAAATGATGCAAACACATAATTGATTAGATAATAACCTTATTACTTCATTTTCAATCATCATTTGTTTCTCGTGAAAATACTGAGTGAGATATTGAAAAGGGGAGAAGTTCGGTTTTTATTGCATATATCGACGTTTCAGCCGATTAGAGCGGTTTTACGTGTACATCTTCTATCGGTAATATAAACGGAAAATTACGAACATTTTAGTTAATTCTAATGAAAACACACTGATTTTTATCATTTGTATCGGAAACAACATTGTCATGTCTTTTCTTGGATCTAAATAATACGAAACCTTGCTCTATGATTCGAAGTTAAAATCCTCAAATTTGGTATAATAGTGACTTTTTTCAAGGTTTTCATGTAGTTTGATATTACGTATACATATTCATTTTTACCAAAATTTCGATACAATTTCATGTAGTATCACGATATGTGATTTGGCCTTCAACTCTCAGAAATTCGCATAATATTGCATTTTAAGGAAGTTTTATTGCATTTTCTTTCGTACTAAAAATCATCGAATTTAGCAATATTTTGACGTTTATCATCCTTTATGTGATTTAAACAAAATATCTTCGAATTAGGCAATATTTTGCCGTTTTTCCACGTTTTTGTGAATTTTCAGTTTATTGTTATTGATTCATTAAATATACGATAAAAATGATGCAAACACATAATTGATTGGAAATTAACCTTAAATACTTCATTTTCAATCAACTATTTGTTTCTCGTTAAATTCAGATTAAGATATTGAAAAGGGGAGAAGTTCTGTTTTTATTGCATATATCGACGTTTCGGCCGAATTAGAGCGGTTTTACGTGTACATCTTCCATCGGTAATATAAACGACAAATCAGGAACAATTTAGTTAGTTCTAATGAAAACGCATTGATTTTTATCATTTGTATTGGAAACAACATTGTCATATGTCTTTTCTTGGATCTTCTTAATACGAAACCTCGGTTTATGATTTGAAGTTAAAATCCTCATATATGGTAAAATATTGACTTTTTTCACGTTTTTCATGTAGTGTGATTTTACGTAAAATATTCGTTTTTACCCAATATTTCGATACTACTTCATGTTTCTCACGATATGTGATTTGGCCGTCATATCTCAGAATTCCGCAAATTTTGCATTTTTAAGCTAGTTTCTTGCATTTTGTTTTGTACTAAAAATCATTGAATTTAGCAATATTTTGACGTTTATCATCCCCTTTTCCTTTATGTGATTTAAACAATATATCATCGAATTAGGCAATTTTTTGCCGTTTTTCAACGTTTTTGTGAATTATCAGTTTATTGGTATTAATTCATTAAACATACGATAAAAATGATGCAAACACATAGTTGATTAGATAATAACCTTAAATACTTCATTTTCAATGATTTATTTGTTTCTCGTTAAAATACTGAGTAAGATATTGAAAAGGAGAGAAGTTCTGTTTTTATTGCATATATCGACGTTTCAGCCGAATTAGAGCGGTTTTACGTGTACATCTTCCATCGGTAATATAAACGGAAAATCAGGAACAATTTAGTTAGTTCTAGTGAAAACGCATTGATTTTTATCATTTGTATTGGAAACAACATTGTCATATGTCTTTTCTAGGATCTTCTTAATACGAAACCTCGCTCCATGATTTGAAGTTAAAATCCTCAAATTTGGTATAATAGTGACTTTTTTCACGTTTTTCATGTAGTTTGATATTACGTATATATATTCATTTTTACCAATAATTCGATACTATTTCATGTAGTATCACCATATGTGATTTGGCCTTCAAATCTCAGAATTTCGCATAATATTGCATTTTAAGCAAGTTTTCTTGCATTTTGTTTCGTACTAAAAATCATTGAATTTAGCAATATTTTGACGTTTATCATCCCCTTTTCCTTTATATGATTTAAACAAAATATCATCGAATTAGGCAATATTTTGCCGTTTTTCCACGTTTTGTGAATTTTCAGTTTATTGTTATTAATTCATTAAATATACGATAAAAATGATGCAAATACATAATTGATTTGAAATTAACCTTAAATACTTCCTTTTCAATCAACTATTTGTTTCTCGTAAAATACAGAGTAAGATATTGAAAAGGGGAGAGGTTCTGTTTTTATTGCATATATCGACGTTTCAGCCGGATTAGAGCGGTTTTACGTGTACATCTTCCATCGGTAATATAAACGGAAAATCAGGAACATTTTAGTTAAATCTAATTAAAAAGCACTGATTTTTAGCATTTGTATTGGAAAAAACATTGTCATATGTCTTTTCTTGGATTTTCTTATTACGAAACCTCGCTTTATGATTTGAAGTTAAAATCCTCAAATATGGTAAAATATAGACTTTTTTCACGTTTTTCATGTAGTGTGATTTTTCGTAAATATATTCGTTTTTACCCAATATTATGATACTACTTTATATTTCTCACGATATGTGATTTGGCCGTCATATCTCAGAATTTCGCAAATTTTGCATTTTTAAGCTAGTTTCTTGCATTTTGTTTTGTACTAAAAATCATTGAATTTAGCAATATTTTGACGTTTATCATCCCCTTTTTCTTTATATGATTTAAACAAAATATCATCGAATAGACAATATTTTGCCGTTTTTCTACGTTTTTGTGAATTTTCAGTTTATTGGTATTAATTCAATTAATATACGATAAAAATTATGCAAACACATAATTGATTAGATAATAACCTTAAATACTTCGTTTTCAATCATCTATATGTTTCTCAATAAAATACTGAGTAAGATATTGAAAAGGGGAGAAGTTCTGTTTTTATTGCATATATCGACGTTTCAGCCGAATTAGAGCGGTTTTACGTGTACATCTTCCATCGGTAATATAAACGGAAAATCAGGAACAATTTAGTTAGTTCTAGTGAAAACGCATTGATTTTTATCATTTGTATTGGAAACAACATTGTCATATGTTTTTTTAGGATCTTCTTAATACGAAACCTCGCTCCATGATTTGAAGTTAAAATCCTCAAATTTGGTATAAGTGACTTTTTTCACGTTTTTCATGTAGTTTGATATTACGTATATATATATTCATTTTTACCAATAATTCGATACTATTTCATATAGTATCACGATATGTGATTTGGCCTTCAAATCTCAGAATTTCGCATAATATTGCATTTTAAGCAAGTTTTCTTGCATTTTGTTTCGTACTAAAAATCATTGAATTTAGCAATATTTTGACGTTTATCATCCCCTTTTCCTTTATATGATTTAAACAAAATATCATCGAATTAGGCAATATTTTGCCGTTTTTCCACGTTTTGTGAATTTTCAGTTTATTGTTATTAATTCATTAAATATACGATAAAAATGATGCAAATACATAATTGATTTGAAATTAACCTTAAATACTTCATTTTCAATCAACTATTTGTTTCTCGTAAAATACAGAGTAAGATATTGAAAAGGGGAGAGGTTCTGTTTTTATTGCATATATCGACGTTTCAGCCGGATTAGAGCGGTTTTACGTGTACATCTTCCATCGGTAATATAAACGGAAAATCAGGAACATTTTAGTTAATTCTAATTAAAAGCACTGATTTTTATCATTTGTATTGGAAAAAACATTGTCATATGTCTTTTCTTGGATTTTCTTATTACGAAACCTCGCTTTATGATTGGAAGTTAAAATCCTCAAATATGGTAAAATATTGACTTTTTTCACGTTTTTCATGTAGTGTGATTTTTCGTAAATATATTCGTTTTTACCCAATATTTCGATACTACTTTATGTTTCTCACGATATGTGATTTGGCCGTCATATCTCAGAATTTCGCAAATTTTGCATTTTTAAGCTAGTTTCTTGCATTTTGTTTTGTACTAAAAATCATTGAATTTAGCAATATTTTGACGTTTATCATCCCCTTTTCCTTTACGTGATTTAAACAAAATATCATCGAATTAGGCAATTTTTTGCCGTTTTTCCACGTTTTTGTGAATTATCAGTTTGTTGGTATTAATTCATTCAATATACGATAAAAATGATGCAAACACATAATTGATTAGATAATAACCTTATATACTTCATTTTCAATCATCTATTTGTTTCTCGTGAAAATACTGAGTGAGATATTGAAAAGGGGAGAAGTTCGGTTTTTATTGCATATATCGACGTTTCAGCCAGAATAGAGCGGTTTTACGTTACATCTTCTATCGGTAATATAAACGGAAAATTACGAACATTTTAGTTAATTCTAATGAAAACACACTGATTTTTATCATTTGTATCGGAAACAACATTGTCATGTCTTTTCTTGGATCTAAATAATACGAAACCTTGCTCTATGATTCGAAGTTAAAATCCTCAAATTTGGTATAATAGTGACTTTTTTCAAGGTTTTCATGTAGTTTGATATTACGTATACATATTCATTTTTACCAAAATTTCGATACAATTTCATGTAGTATCACGATATGTGATTTGGCCTTCAACTCTCAGAAATTCGCATAATATTGCATTTTAAGGAAGTTTTATTGCATTTTCTTTCGTACTAAAAATCATCGAATTTAGCAATATTTTGACGTTTATCATCCTTTATGTGATTTAAACAAATATCTTCGAATTAGGCAATATTTTGCCGTTTTTCCACGTTTTTGTGAATTTTCAGTTTATTGTTATTGATTCATTAAATATACGATAAAAATGATGCAAACACATAATTGATTGGAAATTAACCTTAAATACTTCATTTTCAATCAACTATTTGTTTCTCGTTAAATTCAGATTAAGATATTGAATAGGGGAGAAGTTCTGTTTTTATTGCATATATCGACGTTTTGGCCGAATTAGAGCGGTTTTACGTGTACATCTTCCATCGGTAATATAAACGGAAAATCAGGAACAATTTAGTTAGTTCTAATGAAAACGCATTGATTTTTATCATTTGTATTGGAAACAACATTGTCATATGTCTTTTCTTGGATCTTCTTAATACGAAACCTCGGTTTATGATTTGAAGTTAAAATCCTCATATATGGTAAAATATTGACTTTTTTACGTTTTTCATGAAGGTGATTTTGTGTAAATATATTCGTTTTTACCCAATATTTCGATACTACTTCATGCTTTCTCACGATATGTGATTTGGCCGTCATATCTCAGAATTCCGCAAATTTTGCATTTTTAAGCTAGTTTCTTGCATTTTGTTTTGTACTAAAAATCATTGAATTTAGCAATATTTTGACGTTTATCATCCCCTTTTCCTTTATGTGATTTAAACAATATATCATCGAATTAGGCAATTTTTTGCCGTTTTTCAACGTTTTTGTGAATTATCAGTTTATTGGCATTAATTCATTAAACATACGATAAAAATGATGCAAACACATAGTTGATTAGATAATAACCTTAAATACTTTATTTTCAATGATTTATTTGTTTCTCGTTAAAATACTGAGTAAGATATTGAAAAGGAGAGAAGTTCTGTTTTTATTGCATATATCGATTTCAGCCGAATTAGAGCGGTTTTACGTGTACATCTTCCATCGGTAATATAAACGGAAAATCAGGAACAATTTAGTTAGTTCTAGTGAAAACGCATTGATTTTTATCATTTGTATTGGAAACAACATTGTCATATGTCTTTTCTAGGATCTTCTTAATACGAAACCTTGCTCCATGATTTGAAGTTAAAATCCTCAAATTTGGTATAATAGTGACTTTTTTCACGTTTTTCATGTAGTTTGATATTACGTATATATATATTCATTTTTACGAATAATTCGATACAATTTCTTGTAGTATCACCATATGTGATTTGGCCTTCAAATCTCAGAATTTCGCGTAATATTGCATTTTAAGCAAGTTTTCTTGCATTTTGTTTCGTACTAAAAATCATTGAATTTAGCAATATTTTGACGTTTATCATCCCCTTTTCCTTTATATGATTTAAACAAAATATCATCGAATTAGGCAATATTTTGCCGTTTTTCCACGTTTTGTGAATTTTCAGTTTATTGTTATTAATTCATTAAATATACGATAAAAATGATGCAAATACATAATTGATTTGAAATTAACCTTAATACTTCCTTTTCAATCAACTATTTGTTTCTCGTAAAATACAGAGTAAGATATTGAAAAGGGGAGAGGTTCTGTTTTTATTGCATATATCGACGTTTCAGCCGGATTAGAGCGGTTTTACGTGTACATCTTCCATCGGTAATATAAACGGAAAATCAGGAACATTTTAGTTAAATCTAATTAAAAAGCACTGATTTTTATCATTTGTATTGGAAAAAAACATTGTCATATGTCTTTTCTTGGATTTTCTTATTACGAAAACTCGCTTTATGATTTGAAGTTAAAATCCTCAAATATGGTAAAATATAGACTTTTTTCACGTTTTTCATGTAGTGTGATTTTTCGTAAATATATCGTTTTTACCCAATATTATGATACTACTTTGTATTTCTCACCGATATGTGATTTGGCCGTCATATCTCAGAATTTCGCAAATTTTGCATTTTTAATCTAGTTTCTTGCATTTTGTTTTGTACTAAAAATCATTGAATTTAGCAATATTTTGACGTTTATCATCCCCTTTTTCTTTATATGATTTAACAAAATATCATCGAATTAGACAATATTTTGCCGTTTTTCTACGTTTTTGTGAATTTTCAGTTTATTGGTATTAATTCAATTAATATACGATAAAAATTATGCAAACACATAATTGATTAGATAATAACCTTAAATACTTCGTTTTTCAATCATCTATATGTTTCTCAATAAAATACTGAGTAAGATATTGAAAAAGGGAGAAGTTGCTGTTTTTATTGCATATATCGACGTTTCAGCCGAATTAGAGCGGTTTTACGTGTACATCTTCCATCGGTAATATAAACGGAAAATCAGGAACAATTTAGTTAGTTCTAGTGAAAACGCATTGATTTTTATCATTTGTATTGGAAACAACATTGTCATATGTCTTTTTAGGATCTTCTTAATACGAAACCTCGCTCCATGATTTGAAGTTAAAATCCTCAATTTGTATAATAGTGTTTTTTTTCACGTTTTTCATGTAGTTTGATATTACGTATATATATATTCATTTTTACCAATAATTCGATACTATTTCATGTAGTATCACGATTTGCCTTCAATCTCAGAATTTCGCATAATATTGCATTTTAAGCAAGTTTTCTTGCATTTTGTTTCGTACTAAAAATCATTGAATTTAGCAATATTTTGACGTTTATCATCCCCTTTTCCTTTATATGATTTAAACAAAATATCATCGAATTAGGCAATATTTGCCGTTTTCCACGTTTTGCGAATTTTCAGTTTATTGTTATTAATTCATTAAATATACGATAAAATGATGCAAATACATAATTGATTTGAAATTAACCTTAAATACTTCATTTTCAATCAACTATTTGTTTCTCGTAAAATACAGAGTAAGATATTGAAAAGGGGAGAGGTTCTGTTTTTATTGCATATATCGACGTTTCAGCGGATTAGAGCGGTTTTACGTGTACATCTTCCATCGGTAATATAAACGGAAATCAGGAACATTTAGTTAATTCTAATTAAAAGCACTGATTTTTATCATTTGTATTGGAAAAAAACATTGTCATATGTCTTTTCTTGGATTTTCTTATTACGAAACCTCGCTTTATGATTGGAAGTTAAAATCCTCAAATATGGTAAAATATTGAGTTTTTTCACGTTTTTTCATGTAGTGTGATTTTTCGTAAATATATTCGTTTTTACCCAATATTTCGATACTACTTTATGTTTTTCACGATATTGTGATTGGCCGTCATATCTCAGAATTTCGCAAATTTTGCATTTTGAGCTAGTTTCTTGCATTTTGTTTTGTACTAAAAATCATTGAATTTAGCAATATTTTGACGTTTATCATCCACTTTTCCTTTACGTGATTTAAACAAAATATCATCGAATTAGGCAATTTTTTGCCGTTTTTCCACGTTTTTGTGAATTATCAGTTTGTTGGTATTAATTCATTAAATATACGATAAAAATGATGCAAACACATAATTGATTAGATAATAACCTTATATACTTCATTTTCAATCATCTATTTGTTTCTTGTGAAAATACTGAGTGAGATATTGAAAAGGGGAGAAGTTCGGTTTTTATTGCATATATCGACGTTTCAGCCAGAATAGAGCGGTTTTACGTGTACATCTTCTATCGGTAATATAAACGGAAAATTACGAACATTTTAGTTAATTCTAATGAAAACACACTGATTTTTATCATTTGTATCGGAAACAACATTGTCATGTCTTTTCTTGGATCTAAATAATACGAAACCTTGCTCTATGATTCGAAGTTAAAATCCTCAAATTTGGTATAATAGTGACTTTTTTCAAGGTTTTCATGTAGTTTGATACATATTCATTTTTACCAAAATTTCGATACAATTTCATGTAGTATCACGATATGTGATTTGGCCTTCAACTCTCAGAAATTCGCATAATATTGCATTTTAAGGAAGTTTTATTGCATTTTCTTTCGTACTAAAAATCATCGAATTTAGCAATATTTTGACGTTTATCATCCTTTATGTGATTTAAACAAAATATCTTCGAATTAGGCAATATTTTGCCGTTTTTCCACGTTTTTGTGAATTTTCAGTTTATTGTTTATTGATTCATTAAATATACGATAAAAATGATGCAAACACATAATTGATTGGAAATTAACCTTAAATACTTCATTTTCAATCAACTATTTGTTTCTCGTTAAATTCAGATTAAGATATTGAAAAGGGGAGAAGTTCTGTTTTATTGCATATATCGACGTTTCGGCCGAATTAGAGCGGTTTTACGTGTCTACTTCCATCGGTAATATAAACGACAAATCAGGAACAATTTAGTTAGTTCTAATGAAAACGCATTGATTTTTATCATTTGTATTGGAAACAACATTGTCATATGTCTTTTCTTGGATCTTCTTAATACGAAACCTCGGTTATGATTTGAAGTTAAAATCCTCATATATGGTAAAATATTGACTTTTTTCACGTTTTTCATGTAGTGTGATTTTACGTAAATATATTCGTTTTTACCCAATATTTCGATACTACTTCATGTTTTCTCACGATATGTGATTTGGCCGTCATATCTCAGAATTCCGCAAATTTTGCATTTTTAAGCTCGTTTCTTGCATTTTGTTTTGTACTAAAAATCATTGAATTTAGCAATATTTTGACGTTTATCATCCCCTTTTCCTTTATGTGATTTAAACAATATATCATCGAATTAGGCAATTTTTTGCCGTTTTTCAACGTTTTTGTGAATTATCAGTTTATTGGTATTAATTCATTAAACATACGATAAAAATGATGCAAACACATAGTTGATTAGATAATAACCTTAAATACTTCATTTTCAATGATTTATTTGTTCTCGTTAAAATACTGAGTAAGATATTGAAAAGGAGAGAAGTTCTGTTTTTATTGCATATATCGACGTTTCAGCCGAATTAGAGCGGTTTTACGTGTACATCTTCCATCGGTAATATAAACGGAAAATCAGGAACAATTTAGTTAGTTCTAGTGAAAACGCATTGATTTTTATCATTTGTATTGGAAACAACATTGTCATATGTCTTTTCTAGGATCTTCTTAATACGAAACCTCGCTCCATGATTTGAAGTTAAAATCCTCAAATTTGGTATAATAGTGACTTTTTTCACGTTTTTCATGTAGTTTGACATTACGTATATATATATTTATTTTTACCAATAATTCGATACTATTTCATGTAGTATCACCATATGTGATTTGGCCTTCAAATCTCAGAATTTCGCATAATATTGCATTTTAAGCAAGTTTTCTTGCATTTTGTTTCGTACTAAAAAATCATTGAATTTAGCAATATTTTGACGTTTATCATCCCCTTTTCCTTTATATGATTTAAACAAAATATCATCGAATTAGGCAATATTTTGCCGTTTTCCCACGTTATGTGAATTTTCAGTTTATTGTTATTAATTCATTAAATATACGATAAAATGATGCAAATACATAATTGATTTGAAATTAACCTTAAATACTTCCTTTTCAATCAACTATTGTTTCGCGTAAAATACAGAGTAAGATATTGAAAAGTAGAGAGGTTCTGTTTTTATTGCATATATCGACGTTTCAGCCGGATTAGAGCGGTTTTACGTGTACATCTTCCATCGGTAATATAAACGGAAAATCAGGAACATTTTAGTTAAATCTAATTAAAAAGCACTGATTTTTATCATTTGTATTGGAAAAAACATTGTCATATGTCTTTTCTTGGATTTTCTTATTACGAAACCTCGCTTTATGATTTGAAGTTAAAATCCTCAAATATGGTAAAATATAGACTTTTTTCACGTTTTTCATGTAGTGTGATTTTTCGTAAATATATTCGTTTTTACCCAATATTATGATACTACTTTATATTTCTCACGATATGTGATTTGGTCGTCATATCTCAGAATTTCGCAATTTTGCATTTTTAAGCTAGTTTCTTGCATTTTGTTTTGTACTAAAAATCATTGAATTTAGCAATATTTTGACGTTTATCATCCCCTTTTTCTTTATATGATTTAAACAAAATATCATCGAATTAGACAATATTTTGCCGTTTTTCTACGTTTTTGTGAATTTTCAGTTTATTGGTATTAATTCAATTAATATACGATAAAAATTATGCAAACACATAATTGATTAGATAATAACCTTAAATACTTCGTTTTCAATCATCTATATGTTTCTCAATAAAATACTGAGTAAGATATTGAAAAAGGGAGAAGTTCTGTTTTAATTGCATATATCGACGTTTCAGCCGAATTAGAGCGGTTTTACGTGTACATCTTCCATCGGTAATATAAACGGAAAATCAGGAACAATTTAGTTAGTTCTAGTGAAAACGCATTGATTTTTATCATTTGTATTGGAAACAACATTGTCATATGTCTTTTAGGATCTTCTTAATACGAAACCTCGCTCCATAATTTGAAGTTAAAATCCTCAAATTTGGTATAATAGTGACTTTTTTCACGTTTTTCATGTAGTTTGATATTACGTATATATATATTCATTTTTACCAATAATTCGATACTATTTCATGTAGTATCACGATATGTGATTTGGCCTTCAAATCTCAGAATTTCGCATAATATTGCATTTTAAGCAAGTTTTCTTGCATTTTGTTTCGTACTAAAAATCATTGAATTTAGCAATATTTTGACGTTTATCATCCCCTTTTCCTTCATTTATCCCCAATACTTCATTTTCAATCAACTATTTGTTTCTCGTAAAATACAGAGTAAGATATTGAAAAGGGGAGAGGTTCTGTTTTTATTGCATATATCGTCGTTTCAGCCGGATTACAGCGGTTTTACGTGTACATCTTCCATCGGTAATATAAACGGAAAATCAGGAACATTTTAGTTAATTCTAATTAAAAGCACTGATTTTTATAATTTGTATTGGAAAAAAACATTGTCATATGTCTTTTCTTGGATTTTCTTATTACGAAACCTCGCTTTATGATTTGAAGTTAAAATCCTCAAATATGGTAAAATATTGACTTTTTTTCACGTTTTTCATGTAGTGTGATTTTTCGTAAATATATTCGTTTTTACCCAATATTTCGATACTACTTTATGTTTCTCACGATATGTGATTTGGCCGTCATATCTCAGAATTTCGCAAATTTTGCATTTTTAATCTAGTTTCTTGCATTTTGTTTTGTACTAAAAATCATTGAATTTAGCAATATTTGACGTTTATCATCCCCTTTTTCTTTATATGATTTAAACAAAATATCGCTTTAGGCAATATTTTGCCGTTTTCCACGTTTTGTGAATTTTCAGTTTATTGGTATTAATTTAATTAATATAAGATAAAAATGATGCAAACACATAATTGATTAGATAATAACCTTAAATACTTCGTTTTGAATCATCTATATGTTTCTCGTTAAAATACTGAGTAAGATATTGAAAAGGGGAGAAGTTCTGTTTTTATTGCATATATCGACGTTTCAGCCGAATTAGAGCGGTTTTACATGTACATCTTTCATCGGTAATATAAACGGAAAATCAGGAACAATTTAGTTAGTTCTAGTGAAAACGCATTGATTTTTATCATTTGTATTGGAAACAACATTGTCATATGTCTTTTCTAGGATCTTCTTAATACGAAACCTCGCTCTATGATTTGAAGTTAAAATCCTCAAATTTTGTATAATGACTTTTTTTCACGTTTTTCATGTAGTTTGATATTACGTATATATATTCATTTTTACCAATATTTTGATACTATTTCATGTAGTATCACGATATGTGATTTGGCCTTCAAATCTCAGAATTTCGCATAATATTGCATTTTAAGCAAGTTTTCTTGCATTTTGTTTCGTACTAAAAATCATCGAATATAGCAATATTTTGACGTTTATCATCCCCTTTTCCTTTATATGATTTAAACAAAATATCATCGAATTAGGCAATATTTTGCCGTTTTTCCACGTTTTTGTGAATTTTCAGTTTATTGTTATTGATTCATTAAATATACGATAAAAATGATGCAAACACTTAATCGATTAGAAATTAACCTTAAATACTTCATTTTCAATCAACTATTTGTTGCTCGTAAAATACAGAGTAAGATATTGAAAAGGGGAGAGGTTCTGGTTTTATTGCATATATCGACGTTTCAGCCAGATTAGAGCGCTTTTACGTGTACATCTTCCATCGGTAATATAAACGGAAAATCAGGAACATTTTAGTTAATTCTAATTAAAAAGCACTGATTTTTATCATTTGTATTGGAAAAAACATTGTCATATGTCTTTTCTTGGATTTTCTTATTACGAAACCTCGCTTTATGATTTGAAGTTAAAATCCTCAAATATGGTAAAATATTGAATTTTTTCACGTTTTTCATGTAGTGTGATTTTTCGTAAATATATTCGTTTTTACCCAATATTTCGATACTACTTTATGTTTCTCACGATATGTGATTTGGCCGTCATATCTCAGAATTTCGCAAATTTTGCATTTTTAATCTAGTTTCTTGCATTTTGTTTTGTACTAAAAATCATTGAATTTAGCAATATTTTGACGTTTATCATCCCCTTTTCCTTTACGTGATTTAAACAAAATATCATCGAATTAGGCAATTTTTTGCCGTTTTTCCACGTTTTTGTGAATTATCAGTTTGTTGGTATTAATTCATTAAATATACGATAAAAATGATGCAAACACATAATTGATTAGATAATAACCTTATATACTTCATTTTCAATCATCTATTTGTTTCTTGTGAAAATACTGAGTGAGATATTGAAAAGGGGAGAAGTTCGGTTTTTATTGCATATATCGACGTTTCAGCCAGAATAGAGCGGTTTTACGTGTACATCTTCTATCGGTAATATAAACGGAAAATTACGAACATTTTAGTTAATTCTAATGAAAACACACTGATTTTTATCATTTGTATCGGAAACAACATTGTCATGTCTTTTCTTGGATCTAAATAATAGGAAACCTTGCTCTATGATTCGAAGTTAAAATCCTCAAATTTGGTATAATAGTGACTTTTTTCAAGGTTTTCATGTAGTTTGATACATATTCAATTTTACCAAAATTTCGATACAATTTCATGTAGTATCACGATATGTGATTTGGCCGTCAACTCTCAGAAATTCGCATAATATTGCATTTTAAGGAAGTTTTATTGCATTTTCTTTCGTACTAAAAATCATCGAATTTAGCAATATTTTGACGTTTATCATCCTTTATGTGATTTAAACAAAATATCTTCGAATTAGGCAATATTTTGCCGTTTTTCCACGTTTTTGTGAATTTTCAGTTTATTGTTATTGATTCACTAAATATACGATAAAAATGATGCAAACACATAATTGATTGGAAATTAACCTTAAATACTTCATTTTCAATCAACTATTTGTTTCTCGTTAAATTCAG
The DNA here is from genome assembly GCF_040958095.1 of Procambarus clarkii. Lineage (NCBI taxonomy): Eukaryota > Metazoa > Arthropoda > Malacostraca > Decapoda > Cambaridae > Procambarus > Procambarus clarkii. The sequence continues at coordinate 870,577 of NC_091214.1, read as the reverse complement.
ATTAAGATATTGAAAAGGGGAGAAGTTCTGTTTTTATTGCATATATCGACGTTTCGGCCGAATTAGAGCGGTTTTACGTGTACATCTTCCATCGGTAATATAAACGACAAATCAGGAACAATTTAGTTAGTTCTAATGAAAACGCATTGATTTTTATCATTTGTATTGGAAACAACATTGTCATATGTCTTTTCTTGGATCTTCTTACTACGAAACCTCGGTTCGTGATTTGAAGTTAAAATCCTCATATATGGTAAAATATCGACTTTTTTCACGTTTTTCATGTAGTGTGATTTTACGTAAATATATTCGTTTTAACCCAATATTTCGATACTACTTCATGTTTTCTCACGATATGTGATTTGGCCGTCGTATCTCAGAATTCCGCAAATTTTGCATTTTTAAACTAGTTTCTTGCATTTTGTTTTGTACTAAAAATCATTGAATTTAGCAATATTTTGACGTTTATCATCCCCTTTTCCTTTATGTGATTTAAACAATATATCATCGAATTAGGCAATTTTTTGCCGTTTTTCAACGTTTTTGTGAATTATCAGTTTATTGGTATTAATTCATTAAACATACGATAAAAATGATGCAAACACATAGTTGATTAGATAATAACCTTAAATACTTCATTTTCAATGATTTATTTGTTTCTCGTTAAAATACTGAGTAAGATATTGAAAAGGAGAGAAGTTCTGTTTTTATTGCATATATCGACGTTTCAGCCGAATTAGAGCGGTTTTACGTGTACATCTTCCACCGGTAATATAAACGGAAAATCAGGAACAATTTAGTTAGTTCTAGTGAAAACGCATTGATTTTTATCATTTGTATTGGAAACAACATTGTCATATGTCTTTTCTAGGATCTTCTTAATACGAAACCTTGCTCCATGATTTGAAGTTAAAATCCTCAAATTTGGTATAATAGTGACTTTTTTCACGTTTTTCATGTAGTTTGATATTACGTATATATATATTCATTTTTACCAATATTTCGATACTATTTCATGTAGTATCACGATATGTGATTTGGCCTTCAAATCTCAGAATTTCGCATAACATTGCATTTTAAGCAAGTTTTCTTGCATTTTGATTCGTGCTAAAAATCATTGAATATAGCAACATTTTGACGTTTATCATCCCCTTTTTCTTTATATGATTTAAACAAAATATCATCGAATTAGGCAATATTTTGCCGTTTTTTCCACGTTTTTGTGAATTTTCAGTTTATTTGTATTAATTTAATTAATATAAGATAAAAATGATGCAAACACATAATTGATTAGATAATAACCTTAAATACTTCGTTTTGAATCATCTATATGTTTCTCGTTAAAATACTGAGTAAGATATTGAAAAGGGGAGAAGTTCTGTTTTTATTGCATATATCGACGTTTCAGCCGAATTAGAGCGGTTTTACATGTACATCTTTCATCGGTAATATAAACGGAAAATCAGGAACAATTTAGTTAGTTCTAGTGAAAACGCATTGATTTTTATCATTTGTATTGGAAACAACATTGTCATATGTCTTTTCTAGGATCTTCTTAATACGAAACCTCGCTCTATGATTTGAAGTTAAAATCCTCAAATTTTGTATAATGACTTTTTTTCACGTTTTTCATGTAGTTTGATATTACGTATTGTCACGTGGGGGTGGGCGGTCCGGGGCTCTGCTAACACTCGGCTGCTAGGGGCTCAAAGGGCCCAAATACTCAGCCCCTCCGACTCCCTGGATTCACCGGAGTCTCCTTGGTCACACGAGATAGGACCAACAATGCCCACCTCCGCAGGTCTTTGCTTCCACCACAAAGGGGTGCCACTGATTCACCCTGGAAGCCCTTCAGTCAACCACGGGGAAACTGTTGTTAACAGTTCCGGCCTAGACCCGTGGGGGAGTGAAGGAAGACTCAGGCTTACCTATAACCATAACCTCCCTGAGTCTTGCCTGCCAGACAAAAAAAGGTTGCAGGAACTCCTTTCCCGCCTGTCTTCTCTATCTTCCTCTTAGCAAGGTCGCCAGCTGGGTTATTATATCTGCACCCCAGCAATGCAGTTCAGTGGGTGTATCATATATCGTTTGTAGCCAGAAATGTATGCTCAAGAGAAATATCACAAATGGAGGCACACTCAAACACAGTAATAAAATGTGTGGATTTACTGACGCAAATTACATGAACACACACACACAATCACAAGTAATACATGAATATGGAATATGGATGATGAGTCTGGAGATCGTCAGCCTCTTCTTCCCCGACCTCCAACTCTCCTTCAACTGGGCAGGAAGACAGGAGTCTCACACTCTCACAGGAGGGCCTCTTCACCACGTCGGCACCTCTTCTTCACTGTCCTGCCATCCATACACACTGTCCTCTCTGACAGTCCTGGACACAAGCTGCCTTGCAGCCTACTCTACTATTAAAGTAATAAAATCTTGCTGCCACATACACGAGTAAATATTGTGGCCTAACTAGCCTACTCATACAAGGGGTAATGGGAGGGAAAATGATCTACCTTACACTCCTGGCTCACAACGCCTGTCCCTCGATGGTGTGAGGTTCTCACGCTTCCTTGGGTCGATCCTCGACGATCCAGGGCGTTCCACAGGTCCTCAGGTGTCGTGAAGCCTTCGCGTCGTCGCCGTTCCAATCCCTGAGATTCAGCTGCCCCAATCCTGGTTCATCGATGGGCGCTGAGCTAATCACTATTTTTTCCCCACACTCGCCTCTCCCACAGGGCGTCGCTCCTTGTCCTAGGCACGGTGTCGTCCTTCAAAGACTCTCAGTGGATGTGACCCCAGTCACAGCTAGCTTGCTCGCCCACCTTCCAGACCTCAACGTCCAGCCAGCGGCGCCGCCCAGCGTCGTCGCCGACTATTTTCCAAGTTTGGGCACTTCTCTGCTCACTGAACTTGGTTCCTCTTTTGCTTCCCAGAAGCGCAGGGTCTCCAATAACTATGTTGGCGGCGATGGTCAGCTCAATCCACTGGACAAGGCTTGCAGAGCCTCCAATTCTTGAGAGCAGACCGAGGCGCGTCCTGTCGCTTCCACGGTCAGTACAACTCTGACGTTGGCGCCGCCCGGGGCACTCGGTGACGTCATGGCGGGCCCTGATTTGTCGCCCGCGACCTACGTCGACCAATCCGCGATCGACTAATGTCCCTTCCAAAAGGTCACATCTGCCGTAGGGGATACTGTTTCATTTTATAACAGGGCGCCAATTTTCCTTTATTTACAACTTATAATATAACCTCCTTCCATAAAATGGCAGCCAGTCTGGTCGCCACATATGTCATTAGACTCCCTGAACCTCAGAGAATCAGTAGGGAGAGCTGATATGACTCTTTAAGCCGGCAAACGAAAGAAATAGGAGAGGGCACCGTAACATACCCCTCCCCTTAAAATAAGAGTCATATCGGAAGAGCAGCACTCAAGAGGGCAATCTATACTCTTGCTCCCTCCGTTCCTGAAGTGTCACTCCTCCAGTTGGTGACGTGGCTCGTACCACCTTGCCAGTCACTTGCCTCATTGTATCTCCACCTCGCATAGTACCGGGTGTGACGGGTGTTCCCTGAACACCTACAAGAAATCCTCTCTCCGTGGCTACGAGTGTACTCCCACGGCTCGTTACCACTGTAAGATTCGGTGCATGCAGCGCCTCCACCGCGTCGTGCACTCCGAGATAGTCTTGCATTTCCATTGCGTCCTACAGGTACTCCATGTTTCCTCCCATGATCTCCTCTTCGCCAATCTTCTCTCTTCTCGGTTCCTCTTCTCCCGTAGGTGCGTTGTCTCCTCACAGTGGCACTTGTAACCTGTACTCCATCCAGCAGCTCCCTCTCTTCCACACTAGGCTTTTGCGATGGCCCAATGCCCCTCTGGTTAGGCTGGCGCCTACCCTGGGTGTACCTATTCCCTGCTTTCTTCGTATTGCCTTTCCTATACCACTCGCTCCTTCGTTCCCGACGAACATCTTCACTCCTCCATGAGATTCTCTTCCCTGCAGACGTCTTCTTCGGTTCGTGGTTGGGCTCATCCACCTCCCTGTGGCTCACCTCACCACGGTGGTTCGCCTTGCACCTACCACTATTCATCTGGCCGGCATAGGGTGCCTTGCGTCGTGGTTCCTCCACTCTGCCCCTCACTGCCGTTCGCTCATCCACTGAGCTTACTTTATTTACGTTTCTGTATGGAGGGAGTGCGGTCTGCAGCCTCTTCACCGCCCCAGGCGTTTGTACAGCTGCTCCTCGCCACTCCTCCACACGCATCATCAGGCTTAGTCGGAGGGCTTCGTCGGGGTTTTCCACAACCTCCGACGACCTCTCTGCACTCTCGCCCTCGTTGTCGTCGTCTCTGGCGACGTTTTCCCTGTCGAAGTCGGCTTCCTCACTATTATTTGGAGCGACTGATACCTCACCTGGCAGGGTTGTACCGCTGCTTGAAACATAGGCACTCCTGGCCCAATCGGGTTGTATCCTGCCTCCTCCGAGGTCATTACCCAGCACCATCTGTACATGCTCTAGGGGTAACTTAGGGGCTACAGCTACTATAGCTCTCTCGACTCCGTAGTCGGCAATCAGCTGTACTTCGTGAAGTGGCAACCTGTATTCCTCCCCCACACTGCGTATCCTCACCACTCCCACAGGTGAATCATTAAATTCCTTGGGGAGAATACTCCTGGTCACCATACTTATGTCAGCACCCGTATCTCGAAGCACGGCAACCTCCACTGGGTCTGACTTTCCAAACTTCACGTTGGCCCCGAAAACGAAGGGATGTTCACCCAACTTCATTTCCCAACCATTCACGTTGGGTCCACTATAATACGGGGTGTGAACAAACACTCTCTCCTCTTCCAACATTAATCCTACATTCCTTTGGTGCTCCTCACACTCGCGGGCATAATGTCCTCTCACACCACAGTTGTAGCATCGGCTGCCTCCCCTGGGCGGCCATTCGCCAGTCACTCTGGCGGTATTACTTGCAGACGTTCCCTGGGTTCTCCTTGGACTCCCTGTCGTCGTGTCCGGGACTGCAGCACTTGCTCCCGAGTTAGGTCCACTGCTCACAGCTTGGGGCTTCCTCCCCGCGTCTCTTGAGCTCTTGAACCACGTTACTTCATCAGGCACACTACTCCTGGGAGAGTCCCCACCCGTCCTCGCTCCTCCTGAACTCCTAAGGTTCCCTCCCGACCTGGGGTAAGGCGAGTGTCTGGGCGGCCCCTCCCTCCTGATATGTAGTGCCTCCTCCAGCATGTCGGCTCGGTCCGCTGCAGCCTTCAGGTCCTTAATACCTGCTTCTCTCAACCTTACTCGCAACTCAGGATGGAGCACTGACATAAACTTCTCCATCACTATCAGTCGTTTGATATCATCCACCGACTCCGCTTCCTCCGCCTTCAACCATCGTAGGAATTTCCGTTCCATATCCCTGGCGGTCTCGGCGTAAGTCTTTCCCGACGCTCTTGTACACTCTCTGAACCGCTTCCGGTACATCTCCGGAGTCAGCCGGAATGAGTGGAGAACCGCATTCTTAATCGCGTCATAACTAGTACACTCCTCTAGGTCCAGCATGTTATAGGCTTCCCGGGCCTCACCAGTCAACCTGCCCTGGACCAGAGCAGCCCAATCATCTTCCGGCCACTCCTTCAGAGTTGCTATCCGTTCAAAGTGTTCGAAGAACGCCTCAGCTTCTTGTGGTTCGAACGTAGGTAAGTCACGTTCCCTTACCTTGAGGTCATCCCGCCGTGCAGGTAGTGAGGGCAGACCACGTTCAACGCGACGCAATTCGACTTCTTTCTTTGCCCTTATCTCCTCCAGTCGCAGTTGTCTCTCTCCTTCTTCCCGCTGCAGCCGAGCTTCTCGCTCCTCTCGCTGCAGCTCAGCCGCACGTTCCTCTCGCTGCAGCTCAGCCGCACGTTCCTCTCGCTGCAGCTCAGCCGCACGTTCCTCTCGCTGCAGCTGCAGCCGTGCTTCTCTCTCCTCTCGTCGCAGCTGGGCTTCCAGTTGCATCTTCATTATTTCCAGTTGCAGGCTCCTCTTACTACAGCTGGACCTTCCACTGCTCCCATGTTCACTGTGAATTCTCTCCACACTGGTAGGCGCTTGGGGAGGCCCTAGTCGGGACGGTTCACCTTGCGATGGCTCTCCTCGGGATGGCTCCTCTTGAGATGGCTCCTCTCCCGCGCTTCCTCTCGAGCTGTGAGCTGTGCCATGATCTCTATCCTTCGCTCTGCTACCTTAGTCGTCCTCAACCTGATCCCAAAGTGGTTTGCCACTTGTTGGAGCTGGGCCTTGGTACACTCCTCCAAAATTCTCTCGTCCCTTGTGTCAATAAATTTCTTTACTTTGTCTTCCTCCATCTCCATATCATCAAGCATACACGACAGCACAGACAAGTTAGTAGGCACTAATTTCACCGTTTCAGTCCCTTAGCTGGTTGAGTAACAGTACCACCGAATTCACTGGCCACACTGTATTAGTACCCTGGCAACACTTGTCTTGAAATTTGGTCCACACTGTAGCTTGATCCACGCTTCCTGGCGAGGTTCCCAGTTCTTGGCTACCGGGGTTCGAATCCTGGCGAGGTCGCCAGTTCTCTTGTCACGTGGGGGTGGGCGGTCCGGGGCTCTGCTAACACTCGGCTGCTAGGGGCTCAAAGGGCCCAAATACTCAGCCCCTCCGACTCCCTGGATTCACCGGAGTCTCCTTGGTCACACGAGATAGGACCAACAATGCCCACCTCCGCAGGTCTTTGCTTCCACCACAAAGGGGTGCCACTGATTCACCTTGGAAGCCCTTCAGTCAACCACGGGGAAACTGCTGTTAACAGTTCCGGCCTAGACCCGTGGGGGAGTGAAGGAAGACTCAGGCTTACCTATAACCATAACCTCCCTGAGTCTTGCCTGCCAGACAAAAAAAGGTTGCAGGAACTCCTTTCCCGCCTGTCTTCTCTATCTTCCTCTTAGCAAGGTCGCCAGCTGGGTTATTATATCTGCACCCCAGCAATGCAGTTCAGTGGGTGTATCATATATCGTTTGTAGCCAGAAATGTATGCTCAAGAGAAATATCACAAATGGAGGCACACTCAAACACAGTAATAAAATGTGTGGATTTACTGACGCAAATTACATGAACACACACACACAATCACAAGTAATACATGAATATGGAATATGGATGATGAGTCTGGAGATCGTCAGCCTCTTCTTCCCCGACCTCCAACTCTCCTTCAACTGGGCAGGAAGACAGGAGTCTCACACTCTCACAGGAGGGCCTCTTCACCACGTCGGCACCTCTTCTTCACTGTCCTGCCATCCATACACACTGTCCTCTCTGACAGTCCTGGACACAAGCTGCCTTGCAGCCTACTCTACTATTAAAGTAATAAAATCTTGCTGCCACATACACGAGTAAATATTGTGGCCTAACTAGCCTACTCATACAAGGGGTAATGGGAGGGAAAATGATCTACCTTACACTCCTGGCTCACTACGCCTGTCCCTCGATGGTGTGAGGTTCTCACGCTTCCTTGGGTCGATCCTCGACGATCCAGGGCGTTCCACAGGTCCTCAGGTGTCGTGAAGCCTTCGCGTCGTCGCCGTTCCAATCCCTGAGATTCAGCTGCCCCAATCCTGGTTCATCGATGGGCGCTGAGCTAATCACTATTTTTTCCCCACACTCGCCTCTCCCACAGGGCGTCGCTCCTTGTCCTAGGCACGGTGTCGTCCTTCAAAGACTCTCAGTGGATGTGACCCCAGTCACAGCTAGCTTGCTCGCCCACCTTCCAGACCTCAACGTCCAGCCAGCGGCGCCGCCCAGCGTCGTCGCCGACTATTTTCCAAGTTTGGGCACTTCTCTGCTCACTGAACTTGGTTCCTCTTTTGCTTCCCAGAAGCGCAGGGTCTCCAATAACTATGTTGGCGGCGATGGTCAGCTCAATCCACTGGACAAGGCTTGCAGAGCCTCCAATTCTTGAGAGCAGACCGAGGCGCGTCCTGTCGCTTCCACGGTCAGTACAACTCTGACGTTGGCGCCGCCCGGGGCACTCGGTGACGTCATGGCGGGCCCTGATTTGTCGCCCGCGACCTACGTCGACCAATCCGCGATCGACTAATGTCCCTTCCAAAAGGTCACATCTGCCGTAGGGGATACTGTTTCATTTTATAACAGGGCGCCAATTTTCCTTTATTTACAACTTATAATATAACCTCCTTCCATAAAATGGCAGCCAGTCTGGTCGCCACATATGTCATTAGACTCCCTGAACCTCAGAGAATCAGTAGGGAGAGCTGATATGACTCTTTAAGCCGGCAAACGAAAGAAATAGGAGAGGGCACCGTAACAGTATATATATTCATTTTTACCAATATTTCGATACTATTTCATGTAGTATCACGATATGTGATTTGGTTTTCAAATCTCAGAATTTCGCATAATATTGCATTTTAAGCAAGTTTTCTTGCATTTTGTTTCGTACTAAAAATCATCGAATATAGCAATATTTTGACGTTTATCATCCCCTTTTCCTTTATATGATTTAAACAAAATATCCTCGAATTAGGCAATTTTTTGCCGTTTTTCCACGTTTTTGTGAATTATCAGTTTGTTGGTATTAATTCATTAAATATACGATAAAAATGATGCAAACACATAATTGATTAGATAATAACCTTATATACTTCATTTTCAATCATCTATTTGTTTCTCGTAAAAATACTGAGTGAGATATTGAAAAGGGGAGAAGTTCGGTTTTTATTGCATATATCGACGTTTCAGCCAGAATAGAGCGGTTTTACGTGTACATCTTCTATCGGTAATATAAACGGAAAATAACGAACATTTTCGTTAATTCTAATGAAAACACACTGATTTTTATCATTTGTATCGGAAACAACATTGTCATGTCTTTTCTTGGATCTAAATAATACGAAACCTCGCTCTATGATTCGAAGTTAAAATCCTCAAATTTGGTATAATAGTGACCTTTTTCACGATTTTCATGTAGTTTGATATTACGTATACATATTCATTTTTACCAAAATTTCGATGCAATTTTATGTAGTATCACGATATGTGATTTGGCCTTCAAATCTCAGAATTTCGCATAAAATTGCATTTTAAGCAAGTTTTCTTGCATTTTGATTCGTGCTAAAAATCATTGAATATAGCAATATTTTGACGTTTATCATCCCCTTTTTCTTTATATGATTTAAACAAAATATCATCGAATTACGCAACATTTTGCCGTTTTTCCACGTTTTTGTGAATTTTCAGATTATTGTTATTAATTCATTAAATATACGATAAAAATTATGCAAACATATAATTGATTAGATAATAACCTTAAATACTTAATTTTCAATAATCTATTTGTTTCTCGTTAAAATACTGATTAAGATATTGAAAAGGGGAGAAGTTTGGTTTTTATTGCATATATCGACGTTTCAGCCGGATTAGAGCGGTTTTACGTGTACATCTTCTATCGGTAATATAAACGGAAAATCAGGAACATTTTCGTTAATTCTAATGAAAACACATTGATTTTTATCATTTGTATCGGAAACATTGTCATATGTGTTTTCTTAGATCTAAATAATACGAAACCTCGCTCTAGTATTCGAAGTTAAAATCCTCAAATTTGGTTTAATAGTGACTTTTTTCACGTTTTTCATGTAGTTTGATATTACGTATATATATTCATTTTTACCAATATTTCGATACTATTTCATGTAGTATCACGATATGTGATTTGGCCTTCAAATCTCAGAATTTCGCATAAAATTGCATTTGAAGCAAGTTTTCTTGCATTTTGATTCGTACTAAAAATCATTGAATATAGCAATATTTTGACGTTTATCATCCCCTTTTTCTTTATATGATTTAAACAAAATATCATCGAATTAGGCAATATTTTGCCGTTTTTCCACGTTTTTGTGAATTTTCAGTTTATTGTTATTAATTCATTAAATATACGATAAAAATGATGCAAACACATAATTGATTAGAAATTAACCTTAAATACTTCATTTTCAATCAACAATTTGTTTGTCGTAAAATACAGAGTAAGATATTGAAAAGGGGTAAGATATTGAAAAGATATTGATATTGTTTTTTTTTATTGCATATATCGACGTTTCAGCCGGATTAGAGCGGTTTTACGTGTACATCTTCCATCAGTAATATAAACGGAAAATCAGGAACATTTTAGTTAATTCTAATGAAAAAGCAATGATTTTTATCATTTGTATTGGAAACAACATTGTCATATGTCTTTTCTTGGATCTTCTTAATACGAAACCTCGCTTTATGATTTGAAGTTAAAATCCTCAAATATGGTAAAATAGTGACTTTTTTCACGTTTTTCATGTAGTGTGATTTTACGTAAATATATTCGTTTTTACCCAATATTTCGATACTACTTCATGTTTTCTCACGATATGTGATTTGGCCGTCATATCTCAGAATTTCGCAAATTTTGCATTTTTAAGCTAGTTTCTTGCATTTTGTTTTGTACCAAAAATCATTGAATTTAGCAATATTTTGACGTTTATCATCCCCTTTTCCTTTATGTGATTTAAACAATATATCATCGAATTAGGCAATTTTTTGCCGTTTTTGAACGTTTTTGTGATTTATCAGTTTATTGTTATTAATTCATTAAATATACGATAAAAATGATGCAAACACATAATTGATTAGATAATAACCTTAAATACTTCATTTTCAATAATCTATTTGTTTCTCGTTAAAATACTGATTAAGATATTGAAAAGGAGAGAAGTTCTGTTTTTATTGCATATATCGACGTTTCAGCCGGAATAGAGCGGTTTTACGTGTACGTCTTCTATCTGTATTTTAAACGGAAAATCAGGAACATTTTAGTTAATTCTAATGAAAACACATTGATTTTTATCATTTGTATCGGAAACAACATTGTCATATGTGTTTTCTTGGATCTAAATAATACGAAACCTCGCTCTAGTATTCGAAGTTAAAATCCTCAAATTTGGTTTAATAGTGACTTTTTTCACGTTTTTCATGTAGTTTGATATTCCGTATATATATTCATTTTTACCAATATTTCGATACTATTTCATGTAGTATCACGATATGTGATTTGGCCTTCAAATCTCAGAATTTCGCATAAAATTGCATTTTAAGCAAGTTTTCTTGCATTTTGATTCGTGCTAAAAATCATTGAATATAGCAATATTTTGACGTTTATCATCCCCTTTTTCTTTATATGATTTAAACAAAATATCATCGAATTAGGCAATATTTTGCCGTTTTTCTACGTTTTTGTGAATTTTCAGTTTATTGGTATTAATTCAATTAATATACGATAAAAATTATGCAAAAACATAATTGATTAGAAAATAACCTTAAATACTTCGTTTTCAATCATCTATATGTTTCTCAATAAAATACTGAGTAAGATATTGAAAAGCGGAGAAGTTCTGTTTTTATTGCATATATCGACGTTTCAGCCGAATTAGGGCGGTTTTACGTGTACATCTTCCATCGGTAATATAAACGGAAAATCAGGAACAATTTAGTTAGTTCTAGTGAAAACGCATTGATTTTTATCATTTGTATTGGAAACAACATTGTCATATGTCTTTTCTAGGATCTTCTTAATACGAAACCTCGCTATATGATTTGAAGTTAAAATCCTCAAATTTGGTATAATAGTGACTTTTTTCACGTTTTTCATGTAGTTTGATATTACGTATATATATATTCATTTTTACCAATAATTCGATACTATTTCATGTAGTATCACCATATGTGATTTGGCCTTCAAATCTCAGAATTTCGCATAATATTGCATTTTAAGCAAGTTTTCTTGCATTTTGTTTCGTACTAAAAATCATTGAATTTAGCAATATTTTGACGTTTATCATCCCCTTTTCCTTTATATGATTTAAACAAAATATCATCGAATTAGGCAATATTTTGCCGTTTTTCCACGTTTTGTGAATTTTCAGTTTATTGTTATTAATTCATTAAATATACGATAAAAATGATGCAAATACATAATTGATTTGAAATTAACCTTAAATACTTCATTTTCAATCAACTATTTGTTTCTCGTAAAATACAGAGTAAGATATTGAAAAGGGGAGAGGTTCTGTTTTTATTGCATATATCGACGTTTCGGCCGAATTAGAGCGGTTGTACGTGTACATCTTCCATCGGTAATATAAACGGAAAATCAGGAACAATTTAGTTAGTTCTAATGAAAACGCATTGATTTTTATCATTTGTATTGGAAACAACATTGTCATATGTCTTTTCTTGGATCTTCTTAATACGAAACCTCGGTTTATGATTTGAAGTTAAAATCCTCATATATGGTAAAATATTGACTTTTTTCACGTTTTTCATGTAGTGTGATTTTACGTAAATATATTCGTTTTTACCCGATATTTCGATACTACTTCATGTTTTTTCACGATATGTGATTTGGCCGTCATATCTCAGAATTCCGCAAATTTTGCATTTTTAAGCTAGTTTCTTGCATTTTGTTTTGTACTAAAAATCATTGAATTTAGCAATATTTTGACGTTTATCATCCCCTTTTCCTTTATGTGATTTAAACAATATATCATCGAATTAGGCAATTTTTTGCCGTTTTTCCACGTTTTTGTGAATTATCAGTTTATTGGTATTAATTCATTAAACATACGATAAAAATGATGCAAACACATAGTTGATTAGATAATAACCTTAAATACTTCATTTTCAATGATTTATTTGTTTCTCGTTAAAATACTGAGTAAGATATTGAAAAGGAGAGAAGTTCTGTTTTTATTGCATATATCGACGTTTCAGCCGAATTAGAGCGGTTTTACGTGTACATCTTCCATCGGTAATATAAACGGAAAATCAGGAACATTTTAGTTAATTCTAATTAAAAAGCACTGATTTTTATCATTTGTATTGGAAAAAACATTGTCATATGTCTTTTCTTGGATTTTCTTATTACGAAACCTCGCTTTATGATTTGCAGTTAAAATCCTCAAATATGGTAAAATATAGACTTTTTTCACGTTTTTCATGTAGTGTGATTTTTCGTAAATATATTCATTTTTACCCAATATTATGATACTACTTTATGTTTCTCACGATATGTGATTTGGCCGTCGTATCTCAGAATTTCGCAAATTTTGCATTTTTAAGCTACTTTCTTGCATTTTGTTTTGTACTAAAAATTTAGTAATATTTTGACGTTTATCATCCCCTTTTCCTTTACATGATTTAAACAAAATATCATCGAATTAGGCAATTTTTTGCCGTTTTTCCACGTTTTTGTTAATTATCAGTTTGTTGGTATTAATTCATTAAATATACGATAAAAATGATGCAAACACATAATTGATTAGATAATAACCTTATATACTTCATTTTCAATCATCTTTTTGTTTCTCGTGAAAATACTGAGTGAGATATTGAAAAGGGGAGAAGTTCGGTTTTTATTGCATATATCGACGTTTCAGCCAGAATAGAGCGGTTTTACGTGTACATCTTCTATCGGTAATATAAACGGAAAATTACGAACATTTTAGTTAATTCTAATGAAAACACACTGATTTTTATCATTTGTATCGGAAACAACATTGTCATGTCTTTTCTTGGATCTAAATAATACGAAACCTTGCTCTATGATTCGAAGTTAAAATCCTCAAATTTGGTATAATGGTGACTTTTTTCAAGGTTTTCATGTAGTTTGATATTACGTATACATATTCATTTTTACCAAAATTTCGATACAATTTCATGTAGTATCACGATATGTGATTTGGCCTTCAACTCTCAGAAATTCGCATAATATTGCATTTTAAGGAAGTTTTATTGCGTTTTCTTTCGTACTAAAAATCATCGAATTTAGCAATATTTTGACGTTTATCATCCTTTATGTGATTTAAACAAAATATCTTCGAATTAGGCAATATTTTGCCGTTTTTCCACGTTTTTGTGAATTTTCAGTTTATTGTTATTGATTCATTAAATATACGATAAAAATAATGCAAACACATAATTGATTGGAAATTAACCTTAAATACTTCATTTTCAATCAACTATTTGTTTCTCGTTAAATTCAGATTAAGATATTGAAAAGGGGAGAAGTTCTGTTTTTATTGCATATATCGACGTTTCGGCCGAATTAGAGCAGTTTTACGTGTACATCTTCCATCGGTAATATAAACGACAAATCAGGAACAATTTAGTTAGTTCTAATGAAAACGCATTGATTTTTATCATTTGTATTGGAAACAACATTGTCATATGTCTTTTCTTGGATCTTCTTAATACGAAACCTCGGTTTATGATTTGAAGTTAAAATCCTCATATATGGTAAAATATTGACTTTTTTCACGTTTTTCATGTAGTGTGATTTTACGTAAATATATTCGTTTTTACCCAATATTTCGATACTACTTCATGTTTTCTCACGATATGTGATTTGGCCGTCATATCTCAGAATTCCGCAAATTTTGCATTTTTAAGCTAGTTTCTTGCATTTTGTTTTGTACTAAAAATCATTGAATTTAGCAATATTTTGACGTTTATCATCCCCTTTTTCTTTATATGATTTAAACAAAATATCATCGAATTAGGCAATATTTTGCCGTTTTTCCACGTTTTTGTGAATTTTCAGTTTATTGGTATTAATTCAATTAATATAAGATAAAAATGATGCAAACACATAATTGATTAGATAATAACCTTAAATACTTCGTTTTCAATCATCTATATGTTTCTCGTTAAAATACTGAGTAAGATATTGAAAAGGGGAGAAGTTCTGTTTTTATTGCATATATCGACGTTTCAGCCGAATTAGAGCGGTTTTACATGTACATCTTTCATCGGTAATATAAACGGAAAATCAGGAACAATTTAGTTAGTTCTAGTGAAAACGCATTGATTTTTATCATTTGTATTGGAAACAACATTGTCATATGTCTTTTCTAGGATCTTCTTAATACGAAACCTCGCTCTATGATTTGAAGTTAAAATCCTCAAATTTGGTATAATGACTTTTTTTCACGTTTTTCATGTAGTTTGATATTACGTATATATATTCATTTTTACCAATATTTCGATACTATTTCATGTAGTATCACGATATGTGATTTGGCCTTCAAATCTCAGAATTTCGCATAATATTCCATTTTAAGCAAGTTTTCTTGCATTTTGTTTCGTACTAAAAATCATCGAATATAGCAATATTTTGACGTTTATCATCCCCTTTTCCTTTATATGATTTAAACAAAATATCATCGAATTAGGCAATATTTTGCCGTTTTTCCACGTTTTTGTGAATTTTCAGTTTATTGTTATTGATTCATTAAATATACGATAAAAATGATGCAAACACTTAATCGATTAGAAATTACCCTTAAATACTTCATTTTCAATCAACTATTTGTTTCTAGTAAAATACAGAGTAAGATATTGAAAAGGGGAGAGGTTCTGTTTTTATTGCATATATCGACGTTTCAGCCGGATTAGAGCGGTTTTACGTGTACATCTTCCATCGGTAATATAAACGGAAAATCAGGAACATTTTAGTTAATTCTAATTAAAAAGCACTGATTTTTATCATTTGTATTGGAAAAAACATTGTCATATGTCTTTTCTTGGATTTTCTTATTACGAAACCTCGCTTTATGATTTGAAGTTAAAATCCTCAAATATGGTAAAATATTGACTTTTTTCACGTTTTTCATGTAGTGTGATTTTTCGTAAATATATTCGTTTTTACCCAATATTTCGATACTATATGTTTCTCACGATATATGATTTGGCCGTCATATCTCAGAGTTTCGCAAATTTTGCATTTTTAAGCTAGTTTCTTGCATTTTGTTTTGTACTAAAAATCATTGAATTTAGCAATATTTTGACGTTTATCATCCCCTTTTTCTTTATATGATTTAAACAAAATATCATCGAATTAGGCAATTTTTTGCCGTTTTTCCACGTTTTTGTGAATTATCAGTTTGTTGGTATTAATTCATTAAATATACGATAAAAATGATGCAAACACATAATTGATTAGATAATAACCTTATATACTTCATTTTCAATCATCTATTTGTTTCTCGTGAAAATACTGAGTGAGATATTGAAAAGGGGAGAAGTTCGGTTTTTATTGCATATATCGACGTTTCAGCCAGAATAGAGCGGTTTTACGTGTACATCTTCTATCGGTAATATAAAAGGAAAATTACGAACATTTTCGTTAATTCTAATGAAAACACACTGATTTTTATCATTTGTATCGGAAACAACATTGTCATGTCTTTTCTTGGATCTAAATAATACGAAACCTCGCTCTATGATTCGAAGTTAAAATCCTCAAATTTGGTATAATAGTGACTTTTTTCAAGGTTTTCATGTAGTTTGATATTACGTATACATATTCATTTTTACCAAAAATTCGATACAATTTTATGTAGTATCACGATATGTGATTTGGCCTTCAAATCTCAGAATTTCGCATAAAATTGCATTTTAAGCAAGTTTTCTTGCATTTTGATTCGTGCTAAAAATCATTGAATATAGCAATATTTTGACGTTTATCATCGCCTTTTTCTTTATATGATTTAAACAAAATATCATCGAATTACGCAACATTTTGCCGTTTTTCCACGTTTTGTGAATTTTCAGTTTATTGTTATTAATTCATTAAATATACGATAAAAATTATGCAAACATATAATTGATTAGATAATAACCTTAAATACTTCATTTTCAATAATCTATTTGTTTCTCGTTAAAATACTGATTAAGATATTGAAGAGGGGAGAAGTTTGGTTTTTATTGCATATATCGACGTTTCAGCCGGATTAGAGCGGTTTTACGTGTACATCTTCTATCGGTAATATAAACGGAAAATCAGGAACATTTTCGTTAATTCTAATGAAAACACATTGATTTTTATCATTTGTATCGGAAACAACATTGTCATATGTGTTTTCTTAGATCTAAATAATACGAAACCTCGCTCTAGTATTCGAAGTTAAAATCCTCAAATTTGGTTTAATAGTGACTTTTTTCACGTTTTTCATGTAGTTTGATATTACGTATATATATTCATTTTTACCAATATTTCGATACTATTTCATGTAGTATCACGATATGTGATTTGGCCTTCAAATCTCAGAATTTCGCATAAAATTGCATTTTAAGCAAGTTTTCTTGCATTTTGATTCGTACTTAAAATCATTGAATATAGCAATATTTTGACGTTTATCATCCCCTTTTTCTTTATATGATTTAAACAAAATATCATCGAATTAGGCAATATTTTGCCGTTTTTCCACGTTTTTGTGAATTTTCAGTTTATTGTTATTAATTCATTAAATATACGATAAAAATGATGCAAACACATAATTGATTAGAAATTAACCTTAAATACTTCATTTTCAATCAACTATTTGTTTGTCCTAAAATACAGAGTAAGATATTGAAAAGGGGTAAGATATTGAAAAGATATTGATATTGTTCTGTTTTTATTGCATATATCGACGTTTCAGCCGGAATAGAGCGGTTTTACGTGTACATCTTCCATCAGTAATATAAACGGAAAATCAGGAACATTTTAGTTAATTCTAATAAAAAAGCAATGATTTTTATCATTTGTATTGGAAACAACACTGTCATATGTCTTTTCTTGGATCTTCTTAATACGAAACCTCGCTTTATGATTTGAAGTTAAAATCCTCAAATATGGTAAAATAGTAACTTTTTTCACGTTTTTCATGTAGTGTGATTTTACGTAAATATATTCGTTTTTACCCAATATTTCGATACTACTTCATGTTTTCTCACGATATGTGATTTGGCCGTCATATCTCAGAATTTCGCAAATTTTGCATTTTTAAGCTAGTTTCTTGCATTTTGTTTTGTACCAAAAATCATTGAATTTAGCAATATTTTGACGTTTATCATCCCCTTTTCCTTTATGTGATTTAAACAATATATCATCGAATTAGGCAATTTTTGGCCGTTTTTCAACGTTTTTGTGATTTATCAGTTTATTGGTATTAATTTATTAAATATACGATAAAAATGATGCAAACATATAATTGATTAGATAATAACCTTAAATACTTCATTTTCAATGATCTATTTGTTTCTCGTTAAAATACTTAGTAAGATATTGAAAAGGAGAGAAGTTCTGTTTTTATTGCATATATCGACGTTTCAGCCGAATTAGAGCGGTTTTACGTGTACATCTTCCATCGGTAATATAAACGGAAAATCAGGAACAATTTAGTTAGTTCTAGTGAAAACGCATTGATTTTTATCATTTGTATTGGAAACAACATTGTCATATGTCTTTTCTAGGATCTTCTTAATACGAAATCTCGCTCCATGATTTGAAGTTAAAATCCTCAAATTTGGTATAATAGTGACTTTTTTCACGTTTTTCATGTAGTTTGATATTACGTATATATATATTTATTTTTACCAATAATTCGATACAATTTCATGTAGTATCACCATATGTGATTTGGCCTTCAAATCTCAGAATTTCGCATAATATTGCATTTTAAGCAAGTTTTCTTGCATTTTGTTTCGTACTAAAAATCATTGAATTTAGCAATATTTTGACGTTTATCATCCCCTTTTCCTTTATATGATTTAAACAAAATATCATCGAATTAGGCAATATTTTGCCGTTTTTCCACGTTTTGTGAATTTTCAGTTTATTGTTATTAATTCATTAAATATACGATAAAAATGATGCGAATACATAATTGATTTGAAATTAACCTTAAATACTTCCTTTTCAATCAACTATTTGTTTTTCGTAAAATACAGAGTAAGATATTGAAAAGGGGAGAGGTTCTGTTTTTATTGCATATATCGACGTTTCAGCCGGATTAGAGCGGTTTTACGTGTACATCTTCCATCGGTAATATAAACGGAAAATCAGGAACATTTTAGTTAATTCTAATTAAAAAGCACTGATTTTTATCATTTGTATTGGAAAAAACATTGTCATATGTCTTTTCTTGGATTTTCTTATTACGAAACCTCGCTTTATGATTTGAAGTTAAAATCCTCAAATATGGTAAAATATAGACTTTTTTCACGTTTTTCATGTAGTGTGATTTTTCGTAAATATATTCGTTTTTACCCAATATTATGATACTACTTTATGTTTCTCACGATATGTGATTTGGCCGTCGTATCTCAGAATTTCGCAAATTTTGCATTTTTAAGCTACTTTCTTGCATTTTGTTTTGTACTAAAAATTTAGTAATATTTTGACGTTTATCATCCCCTTTTCCTTTACATGATTTAAACAAAATATCATCGAATTAGGCAATTTTTTGCCGTTTTTCCACGTTTTTGTTAATTATCAGTTTGTTGGTATTAATTCATTAAATATACGATAAAAATGATGCAAACACATAATTGATTAGATAATAACCTTATATACTTCATTTTCAATCATCTTTTTGTTTCTCGTGAAAATACTGAGTGAGATATTGAAAAGGGGAGAAGTTCGGTTTTTATTGCATATATCGACGTTTCAGCCAGAATAGAGTGGTTTTACGTGTACATCTTCTATCGGTAATATAAACGGAAAATTACGAACATTTTAGTTAATTCTAATGAAAACACACTGATTTTTATCATTTGTATCGGAAACAACATTGTCATGTCTTTTCTTGGATCTAAATAATACGAAACCTTGCTCTATGATTCGAAGTTAAAATCCTCAAATTTGGTATAATGGTGACTTTTTTCAAGGTTTTCATGTAGTTTGATATTACGTATACATATTCATTTTTACCAAAATTTCGATACAATTTCATGTAGTATCACGATATGTGATTTGGCCTTCAACTCTCAGAAATTCGCATAATATTGCATTTTAAGGAAGTTTTATTGCGTTTTCTTTCGTACTAAAAATCATCGAATTTAGCAATATTTTGACGTTTATCATCCTTTATGTGATTTAAACAAAATATCTTCGAATTAGGCAATATTTTGCCGTTTTTCCACGTTTTTGTGAATTTTCAGTTTATTGTTATTGATTCATTAAATATACGATAAAAATGATGCAAACACATAATTGATTGGAAATTAACCTTAAATACTTCATTTTCAATCAACTATTTGTTTCTCGTTAAATTCAGATTAAGATATTGAAAAGGGGAGAAGTTCTGTTTTTATTGCATATATCGACGTTTCGGCCGAATTAGAGCAGTTTTACGTGTACATCTTCCATCGGTAATATAAACGACAAATCAGGAACAATTTAGTTAGTTCTAATGAAAACGCATTGATTTTTATCATTTGTATTGGAAACAACATTGTCATATGTCTTTTCTTGGATCTTCTTAATACGAAACCTCGGTTTATGATTTGAAGTTAAAATCCTCATATATGGTAAAATATTGACTTTTTTCACGTTTTTCATGTAGTGTGATTTTACGTAAATATATTCGTTTTTACCCAATATTTCGATACTACTTCATGTTTTCTCACGATATGTGATTTGGCCGTCATATCTCAGAATTCCGCAAATTTTGCATTTTTAAGCTAGTTTCTTGCATTTTGTTTTGTACTAAAAATCATTGAATTTAGCAATATTTTGACGTTTATCATCCCCTTTTTCTTTATATGATTTAAACAAAATATCATCGAATTAGGCAATATTTTGCCGTTTTTCCACGTTTTTGTGAATTTTCAGTTTATTGGTATTAATTCAATTAATATAAGATAAAAATGATGCAAACACATAATTGATTAGATAATAACCTTAAATACTTCGTTTTCAATCATCTATATGTTTCTCGTTAAAATACTGAGTAAGATATTGAAAAGGGGAGAAGTTCTGTTTTTATTGCATATATCGACGTTTCAGCCGAATTATAGCGGTTTTACATGTACATCTTTCATCGGTAATATAAACGGAAAATCAGGAACAATTTAGTTAGTTCTAGTGAAAACGCATTGATTTTTATCATTTGTATTGGAAACAACATTGTCATATGTCTTTTCTAGGATCTTCTTAATACGAAACCTCGCTCTATGATTTGAAGTTAAAATCCTCAAATTTGGTATAATGACTTTTTTTCACGTTTTTCATGTAGTTTGATATTTCGTATATATATTCATTTTTACCAATATTTCGATACTATTTCATGTAGTATCACGATATGTGATTTGGCCTTCAAATCTCAGAATTTCGCATAATATTCCATTTTAAGCAAGTTTTCTTGCATTTTGTTTCGTACTAAAAATCATTGAATTTAGCAATATTTTGACGTTTATCATCCCCTTTTCCTTTATATGATTTAAACAAAATATCATCGAATTAGGCAATATTTTGCCGTTTTTCCACGTTTTGTGAATTTTCAGTTTATTGTTATTAATTCATTAAATATACGATAAAAATGATGCGAATACATAATTGATTTGAAATTAACCTTAAATACTTCCTTTTCAATCAACTATTTGTTTTTCGTAAAATACAGAGTAAGATATTGAAAAGGGGAGAGGTTCTGTTTTTATTGCATATATCGACGTTTCAGCCGGATTAGAGCGGTTTTACGTGTACATCTTCCATCGGTAATATAAACGGAAAATCAGGAACATTTTAGTTAATTCTAATTAAAAAGCACTGATTTTTATCATTTGTATTGGAAAAAACATTGTCATATGTCTTTTCTTGGATTTTCTTATTACGAAACCTCGCTTTATGATTTGAAGTTAAAATCCTCAAATATGGTAAAATATAGACTTTTTTCACGTTTTTCATGTAGTGTGATTTTTCGTAAATATATTCGTTTTTACCCAATATTATGATACTACTTTATGTTTCTCACGATATGTGATTTGGCCGTCGTATCTCAGAATTTCGCAAATTTTGCATTTTTAAGCTACTTTCTTGCATTTTGTTTTGTACTAAAAATTTAGTAATATTTTGACGTTTATCATCCCCTTTTCCTTTACATGATTTAAACAAAATATCATCGAATTAGGCAATTTTTTGCCGTTTTTCCACGTTTTTGTTAATTATCAGTTTGTTGGTATTAATTCATTAAATATACGATAAAAATGATGCAAACACATAATTGATTAGATAATAACCTTATATACTTCATTTTCAATCATCTTTTTGTTTCTCGTGAAAATACTGAGTGAGATATTGAAAAGGGGAGAAGTTCGGTTTTTATTGCATATATCGACGTTTCAGCCAGAATAGAGTGGTTTTACGTGTACATCTTCTATCGGTAATATAAACGGAAAATTACGAACATTTTAGTTAATTCTAATGAAAACACACTGATTTTTATCATTTGTATCGGAAACAACATTGTCATGTCTTTTCTTGGATCTAAATAATACGAAACCTTGCTCTATGATTCGAAGTTAAAATCCTCAAATTTGGTATAATGGTGACTTTTTTCAAGGTTTTCATGTAGTTTGATATTACGTATACATATTCATTTTTACCAAAATTTCGATACAATTTCATGTAGTATCACGATATGTGATTTGGCCTTCAACTCTCAGAAATTCGCATAATATTGCATTTTAAGGAAGTTTTATTGCGTTTTCATTCGTACTAAAAATCATCGAATTTAGCAATATTTTGACGTTTATCATCCTTTATGTGATTTAAACAAAATATCTTCGAATTAGGCAATATTTTGCCGTTTTTCCACGTTTTTGTGAATTTTCAGTTTATTGTTATTGATTCATTAAATATACGATAAAAATGATGCAAACACATAATTGATTGGAAATTAACCTTAAATACTTCATTTTCAATCAACTATTTGTTTCTCGTTAAATTCAGATTAAGATATTGAAAAGGGGAGAAGTTCTGTTTTTATTGCATATATCGACGTTTCGGCCGAATTAGAGCAGTTTTACGTGTACATCTTCCATCGGTAATATAAACGACAAATCAGGAACAATTTAGTTAGTTCTAATGAAAACGCATTGATTTTTATCATTTGTATTGGAAACAACATTGTCATATGTCTTTTCTTGGATCTTCTTAATACGAAACCTCGGTTTATGATTTGAAGTTAAAATCCTCATATATGGTAAAATATTGACTTTTTTCACGTTTTTCATGTAGTGTGATTTTACGTAAATATATTCGTTTTTACCCAATATTTCGATACTACTTCATGTTTTCTCACGATATGTGATTTGGCCGTCATATCTCAGAATTCCGCAAATTTTGCATTTTTAAGCTAGTTTCTTGCATTTTGTTTTGTACTAAAAATCATTGAATTTAGCAATATTTTGACGTTTATCATCCCCTTTTTCTTTATATGATTTAAACAAAATATCATCGAATTAGGCAATATTTTGCCGTTTTTCCACGTTTTTGTGAATTTTCAGTTTATTGGTATTAATTCAATTAATATAAGATAAAAATGATGCAAACACATAATTGATTAGATAATAACCTTAAATACTTCGTTTTCAATCATCTATATGTTTCTCGTTAAAATACTGAGTAAGATATTGAAAAGGGGAGAAGTTCTGTTTTTATTGCATATATCGACGTTTCAGCCGAATTATAGCGGTTTTACATGTACATCTTTCATCGGTAATATAAACGGAAAATCAGGAACAATTTAGTTAGTTCTAGTGAAAACGCATTGATTTTTATCATTTGTATTGGAAACAACATTGTCATATGTCTTTTCTAGGATCTTCTTAATACGAAACCTCGCTCTATGATTTGAAGTTAAAATCCTCAAATTTGGTATAATGACTTTTTTTCACGTTTTTCATGTAGTTTGATATTACGTATATATATTCATTTTTACCAATATTTCGATACTATTTCATGTAGTATCACGATATGTGATTTGGCCTTCAAATCTCAGAATTTCGCATAAAATTGCATTTTAAGCAAGTTTTCTTGCATTTTGATTCGTACTTAAAATCATTGAATATAGCAATATTTTGACGTTTATCATCCCCTTTTTCTTTATATGATTTAAACAAAATATCATCGAATTAGGCAATATTTTGCCGTTTTTCCACGTTTTTGTGAATTTTCAGTTTATTGTTATTAATTCATTAAATATACGATAAAAATGATGCAAACACATAATTGATTAGAAATTAACCTTAAATACTTCATTTTCAATCAACTATTTGTTTGTCCTAAAATACAGAGTAAGATATTGAAAAGGGGTAAGATATTGAAAAGATATTGATATTGTTCTGTTTTTATTGCATATATCGACGTTTCAGCCGGAATAGAGCGGTTTTACGTGTACATCTTCCATCAGTAATATAAACGGAAAATCAGGAACATTTTAGTTAATTCTAATAAAAAAGCAATGATTTTTATCATTTGTATTGGAAACAACACTGTCATATGTCTTTTCTTGGATCTTCTTAATACGAAACCTCGCTTTATGATTTGAAGTTAAAATCCTCAAATATGGTAAAATAGTGACTTTTTTCACGTTTTTCATGTAGTGTGATTTTACGTAAATATATTCGTTTTTACCCAATATTTCGATACTACTTCATGTTTTCTCACGATATGTGATTTGGCCGTCATATCTCAGAATTTCGCAAATTTTGCATTTTTAAGCTAGTTTCTTGCATTTTGTTTTGTACCAAAAATCATTGAATTTAGCAATATTTTGACGTTTATCATCCCCTTTTCCTTTATGTGATTTAAACAATATATCATCGAATTAGGCAATTTTTGGCCGTTTTTCAACGTTTTTGTGATTTATCAGTTTATTGGTATTAATTTATTAAATATACGATAAAAATGATGCAAACATATAATTGATTAGATAATAACCTTAAATACTTCATTTTCAATGATCTATTTGTTTCTCGTTAAAATACTTAGTAAGATATTGAAAAGGAGAGAAGTTCTGTTTTTATTGCATATATCGACGTTTCAGCCGAATTAGAGCGGTTTTACGTGTACATCTTCCATCGGTAATATAAACGGAAAATCAGGAACAATTTAGTTAGTTCTAGTGAAAACGCATTGATTTTTATCATTTGTATTGGAAACAACATTGTCATATGTCTTTTCTAGGATCTTCTTAATACGAAACCTCGCTCCATGATTTGAAGTTAAAATCCTCAAATTTGGTATAATAGTGACTTTTTTCACGTTTTTCATGTAGTTTGATATTACGTATATATATATTTATTTTTACCAATAATTCGATACAATTTCATGTAGTATCACCATATGTGATTTGGCCTTCAAATCTCAGAATTTCGCATAATATTGCATTTTAAGCAAGTTTTCTTGCATTTTGTTTCGTACTAAAAATCATTGAATTTAGCAATATTTTGACGTTTATCATCCCCTTTTCCTTTATATGATTTAAACAAAATATCATCGAATTAGGCAATATTTTGCCGTTTTTCCACGTTTTGTGAATTTTCAGTTTATTGTTATTAATTCATTAAATATACGATAAAAATGATGCGAATACATAATTGATTTGAAATTAACCTTAAATACTTCCTTTTCAATCAACTATTTGTTTTTCGTAAAATACAGAGTAAGATATTGAAAAGGGGAGAGGTTCTGTTTTTATTGCATATATCGACGTTTCAGCCGGATTAGAGCGGTTTTACGTGTACATCTTCCATCGGTAATATAAACGGAAAATCAGGAACATTTTAGTTAATTCTAATTAAAAAGCACTGATTTTTATCATTTGTATTGGAAAAAACATTGTCATATGTCTTTTCTTGGATTTTCTTATTACGAAACCTCGCTTTATGATTTGAAGTTAAAATCCTCAAATATGGTAAAATATAGACTTTTTTCACGTTTTTCATGTAGTGTGATTTTTCGTAAATATATTCGTTTTTACCCAATATTATGATACTACTTTATGTTTCTCACGATATGTGATTTGGCCGTCGTATCTCAGAATTTCGCAAATTTTGCATTTTTAAGCTACTTTCTTGCATTTTGTTTTGTACTAAAAATTTAGTAATATTTTGACGTTTATCATCCCCTTTTCCTTTACATGATTTAAACAAAATATCATCGAATTAGGCAATTTTTTGCCGTTTTTCCACGTTTTTGTTAATTATCAGTTTGTTGGTATTAATTCATTAAATATACGATAAAAATGATGCAAACACATAATTGATTAGATAATAACCTTATATACTTCATTTTCAATCATCTTTTTGTTTCTCGTGAAAATACTGAGTGAGATATTGAAAAGGGGAGAAGTTCGGTTTTTATTGCATATATCGACGTTTCAGCCAGAATAGAGTGGTTTTACGTGTACATCTTCTATCGGTAATATAAACGGAAAATTACGAACATTTTAGTTAATTCTAATGAAAACACACTGATTTTTATCATTTGTATCGGAAACAACATTGTCATGTCTTTTCTTGGATCTAAATAATACGAAACCTTGCTCTATGATTCGAAGTTAAAATCCTCAAATTTGGTATAATGGTGACTTTTTTCAAGGTTTTCATGTAGTTTGATATTACGTATACATATTCATTTTTACCAAAATTTCGATACAATTTCATGTAGTATCACGATATGTGATTTGGCCTTCAACTCTCAGAAATTCGCATAATATTGCATTTTAAGGAAGTTTTATTGCGTTTTCTTTCGTACTAAAAATCATCGAATTTAGCAATATTTTGACGTTTATCATCCTTTATGTGATTTAAACAAAATATCTTCGAATTAGGCAATATTTTGCCGTTTTTCCACGTTTTTGTGAATTTTCAGTTTATTGTTATTGATTCATTAAATATACGATAAAAATGATGCAAACACATAATTGATTGGAAATTAACCTTAAATACTTCATTTTCAATCAACTATTTGTTTCTCGTTAAATTCAGATTAAGATATTGAAAAGGGGAGAAGTTCTGTTTTTATTGCATATATCGACGTTTCGGCCGAATTAGAGCAGTTTTACGTGTACATCTTCCATCGGTAATATAAACGACAAATCAGGAACAATTTAGTTAGTTCTAATGAAAACGCATTGATTTTTATCATTTGTATTGGAAACAACATTGTCATATGTCTTTTCTTGGATCTTCTTAATACGAAACCTCGGTTTATGATTTGAAGTTAAAATCCTCATATATGGTAAAATATTGACTTTTTTCACGTTTTTCATGTAGTGTGATTTTACGTAAATATATTCGTTTTTACCCAATATTTCGATACTACTTCATGTTTTCTCACGATATGTGATTTGGCCGTCATATCTCAGAATTCCGCAAATTTTGCATTTTTAAGCTAGTTTCTTGCATTTTGTTTTGTACTAAAAATCATTGAATTTAGCAATATTTTGACGTTTATCATCCCCTTTTTCTTTATATGATTTAAACAAAATATCATCGAATTAGGCAATATTTTGCCGTTTTTCCACGTTTTTGTGAATTTTCAGTTTATTGGTATTAATTCAATTAATATAAGATAAAAATGATGCAAACACATAATTGATTAGATAATAACCTTAAATACTTCGTTTTCAATCATCTATATGTTTCTCGTTAAAATACTGAGTAAGATATTGAAAAGGGGAGAAGTTCTGTTTTTATTGCATATATCGACGTTTCAGCCGAATTATAGCGGTTTTACATGTACATCTTTCATCGGTAATATAAACGGAAAATCAGGAACAATTTAGTTAGTTCTAGTGAAAACGCATTGATTTTTATCATTTGTATTGGAAACAACATTGTCATATGTCTTTTCTAGGATCTTCTTAATACGAAACCTCGCTCTATGATTTGAAGTTAAAATCCTCAAATTTGGTATAATGACTTTTTTTCACGTTTTTCATGTAGTTTGATATTTCGTATATATATTCATTTTTACCAATATTTCGATACTATTTCATGTAGTATCACGATATGTGATTTGGCCTTCAAATCTCAGAATTTCGCATAATATTCCATTTTAAGCAAGTTTTCTTGCATTTTGTTTCGTACTAAAAATCATTGAATTTAGCAATATTTTGACGTTTATCATCCCCTTTTCCTTTATATGATTTAAACAAAATATCATCGAATTAGGCAATATTTTGCCGTTTTTCCACGTTTTGTGAATTTTCAGTTTATTGTTATTAATTCATTAAATATACGATAAAAATGATGCGAATACATAATTGATTTGAAATTAACCTTAAATACTTCCTTTTCAATCAACTATTTGTTTTTCGTAAAATACAGAGTAAGATATTGAAAAGGGGAGAGGTTCTGTTTTTATTGCATATATCGACGTTTCAGCCGGATTAGAGCGGTTTTACGTGTACATCTTCCATCGGTAATATAAACGGAAAATCAGGAACATTTTAGTTAATTCTAATTAAAAAGCACTGATTTTTATCATTTGTATTGGAAAAAACATTGTCATATGTCTTTTCTTGGATTTTCTTATTACGAAACCTCGCTTTATGATTTGAAGTTAAAATCCTCAAATATGGTAAAATATAGACTTTTTTCACGTTTTTCATGTAGTGTGATTTTTCGTAAATATATTCGTTTTTACCCAATATTATGATACTACTTTATGTTTCTCACGATATGTGATTTGGCCGTCGTATCTCAGAATTTCGCAAATTTTGCATTTTTAAGCTACTTTCTTGCATTTTGTTTTGTACTAAAAATTTAGTAATATTTTGACGTTTATCATCCCCTTTTCCTTTACATGATTTAAACAAAATATCATCGAATTAGGCAATTTTTTGCCGTTTTTCCACGTTTTTGTTAATTATCAGTTTGTTGGTATTAATTCATTAAATATACGATAAAAATGATGCAAACACATAATTGATTAGATAATAACCTTATATACTTCATTTTCAATCATCTTTTTGTTTCTCGTGAAAATACTGAGTGAGATATTGAAAAGGGGAGAAGTTCGGTTTTTATTGCATATATCGACGTTTCAGCCAGAATAGAGTGGTTTTACGTGTACATCTTCTATCGGTAATATAAACGGAAAATTACGAACATTTTAGTTAATTCTAATGAAAACACACTGATTTTTATCATTTGTATCGGAAACAACATTGTCATGTCTTTTCTTGGATCTAAATAATACGAAACCTTGCTCTATGATTCGAAGTTAAAATCCTCAAATTTGGTATAATGGTGACTTTTTTCAAGGTTTTCATGTAGTTTGATATTACGTATACATATTCATTTTTACCAAAATTTCGATACAATTTCATGTAGTATCACGATATGTGATTTGGCCTTCAACTCTCAGAAATTCGCATAATATTGCATTTTAAGGAAGTTTTATTGCGTTTTCTTTCGTACTAAAAATCATCGAATTTAGCAATATTTTGACGTTTATCATCCTTTATGTGATTTAAACAAAATATCTTCGAATTAGGCAATATTTTGCCGTTTTTCCACGTTTTTGTGAATTTTCAGTTTATTGTTATTGATTCATTAAATATACGATAAAAATGATGCAAACACATAATTGATTGGAAATTAACCTTAAATACTTCATTTTCAATCAACTATTTGTTTCTCGTTAAATTCAGATTAAGATATTGAAAAGGGGAGAAGTTCTGTTTTTATTGCATATATCGACGTTTCGGCCGAATTAGAGCAGTTTTACGTGTACATCTTCCATCGGTAATATAAACGACAAATCAGGAACAATTTAGTTAGTTCTAATGAAAACGCATTGATTTTTATCATTTGTATTGGAAACAACATTGTCATATGTCTTTTCTTGGATCTTCTTAATACGAAACCTCGGTTTATGATTTGAAGTTAAAATCCTCATATATGGTAAAATATTGACTTTTTTCACGTTTTTCATGTAGTGTGATTTTACGTAAATATATTCGTTTTTACCCAATATTTCGATACTACTTCATGTTTTCTCACGATATGTGATTTGGCCGTCATATCTCAGAATTCCGCAAATTTTGCATTTTTAAGCTAGTTTCTTGCATTTTGTTTTGTACTAAAAATCATTGAATTTAGCAATATTTTGACGTTTATCATCCCCTTTTTCTTTATATGATTTAAACAAAATATCATCGAATTAGGCAATATTTTGCCGTTTTTCCACGTTTTTGTGAATTTTCAGTTTATTGGTATTAATTCAATTAATATAAGATAAAAATGATGCAAACACATAATTGATTAGATAATAACCTTAAATACTTCGTTTTCAATCATCTATATGTTTCTCGTTAAAATACTGAGTAAGATATTGAAAAGGGGAGAAGTTCTGTTTTTATTGCATATATCGACGTTTCAGCCGAATTATAGCGGTTTTACATGTACATCTTTCATCGGTAATATAAACGGAAAATCAGGAACAATTTAGTTAGTTCTAGTGAAAACGCATTGATTTTTATCATTTGTATTGGAAACAACATTGTCATATGTCTTTTCTAGGATCTTCTTAATACGAAACCTCGCTCTATGATTTGAAGTTAAAATCCTCAAATTTGGTATAATGACTTTTTTTCACGTTTTTCATGTAGTTTGATATTTCGTATATATATTCATTTTTACCAATATTTCGATACTATTTCATGTAGTATCACGATATGTGATTTGGCCTTCAAATCTCAGAATTTCGCATAATATTCCATTTTAAGCAAGTTTTCTTGCATTTTGTTTCGTACTAAAAATCATCGAATATAGCAATATTTTGACGTTTATCATCCCCTTTTCCTTTATATGATTTAAACAAAATATCATCGAATTAGGCAATATTTTGCCGTTTTTCCACGTTTTTGTGAATTTTCAGTTTATTGTTATTGATTCATTAAATATACGATAAAAATGATGCAAACACTTAATCGATTAAAAATTACCCTTAAATACTTCATTTTCAATCAACTATTTGTTTCTAGTAAAATACAGAGTAAGATATTGAAAAGGGGAGAGGTTCTGTTTTTATTGCATATATCGACGTTTCAGCCGGATTAGAGCGGTTTTACGTGTACATCTTCCATCGGTAATATAAACGGAAAATCAGGAACATTTTAGTTAATTCTAATTAAAAAGCACTGATTTTTATCATTTGTATTGGAAAAAACATTGTCATATGTCTTTTCTTGGATTTTCTTATTACGAAACCTCGCTTTATGATTTGAAGTTAAAATCCTCAAATATGGTAAAATATTGACTTTTTTCACGTTTTTCAAGTAGTGTGATTTTTCGTAAATATATTCGTTTTTACCCAATATTTCGATACTATATGTTTCTCACGATATATGATTTGGCCGTCATATCTCAGAGTTTCGCAAATTTTGCATTTTTAAGCTAGTTTCTTGCATTTTGTTTTGTACTAAAAATCATTGAATTTAGCAATATTTTGACGTTTATCATCCCCTTTTCCTTTACGTGATTTAACCAAAATATCATCGAATTAGGCAATTTTTTGCCGTTTTTCCACGTTTTTGTGAATTATCAGTTTGTTGGTATTAATTCATTAAATATACGATAAAAATGATGCAAACACATAATTGATTAGATAATAACCTTATATACTTCATTTTCAATCATCTATTTGTTTCTCGTGAAAATACTGAGTGAGATATTGAAAATGGGAGAAGTTCGGTTTTTATTGCATATATCGACGTTTCAGCCAGAATAGAGCGGTTTTACGTGTACATCTTCTATCGGTAATATAAAAGGAAAATTACGAACATTTTCGTTAATTCTAATGAAAACACACTGATTTTTATCATTTGTATCGGAAACAACATTGTCATGTCTTTTCTTGGATCTAAATAATACGAAACCTCGCTCTATGATTCGAAGTTAAAATCCTCAAATTTGGTATAATAGTGACTTTTTTCACGGTTTTCATGTAGTTTGATATTACGTATACATATTCATTTTTAGCAAAAATTCGATACAATTTTATGTAGTATCACGATATGTGATTTGGCCTTCAAATCTCAGAATTTCGCATAAAATTGCATTTTAAGCAAGTTTTCTTGCAATTTGATTCGTGCTAAAAATCATTGAATATAGCAATATTTTGACGTTTATCATCGCCTTTTTCTTTATATGATTTAAACAAAATATCATCGAATTAGGCAATATTTTGCCGTTTTTCCACGTTTTTGTGAATTTTCAGTTTATTGTTATTAATTCATTAAATATACGATAAAAATGATGCAAACACATAATTGATTAGAAAAATAACCTTAAATACTTCATTTTTCAATCAACTATTTGTTTCTCGTTAAAATACAGAGTAAGATATTGAAAAGGGGAGAAGTTCTGTTGTTATTGCATATATAGACGTTTCAGCCGAATTAGAGCGGTTTTACGTGTACATCCGTAATATAAACGGAAAATCAGGAACATTTTCGTTAATTCTATTGAAAACGCATTGATTTTTATCATTTGTATTGGAAACAACATTGTCATATGTCTTTTCTTGGATCTTCTTAATACGAAACCTCGCTCTATGATTTGAAGTTAAAATCCTCAAATATAGTAAAATAGTGACTTTTTAACGTTTTTCATGTAGTGTGTTTTACGTAAATATATTCGTTTTTACCAATATTTCGATACTACTTCATGTTTTCTCACGATATGTGATTTAGCCGTCATATCTCAGAATTTCGCAAATTTTGTATTTTTAAGGAAGTTTCTTGCATTTTGTTTTGTACTAAAAATCATCGAATTTAGCAATATTTTGACGTTTATCATCCCCTTCTCCTTTATATGATTTAAACATAATATCATCGAATTAGGTAATATTTTGCCGTTTTTCCACGTTCTGTGAATTTTTTGTTTATTGGTATTAATTCATTAAATATACGATAAAAATGATGCAAATATATAATTGATGAATAACCTTAAATACTTCATTTTCAATAATCTATTTGTTTCTCGTTAAAATACTGATTAAGATATTGAAGAGGGGAGAAGTTTGGTTTTTGTTGCATATATCGACGTTTCAGCCGGAATAGAGCGGTTTTACGGGTACATCATACATAGGTAATATAAACGGAAAATCAGGAACATTTTAGTTAATTATAATGAAAACACATTGGTTTTTATCATTTGTATTGGAAAACACATGTCATATGTCTTTTCTTGGATCTAAATAATACGAAACCTCGCTTTATGATTGGAAGTTAAAATCCTCAAATTTGGTATAATAGTGACTTTTTTACGTTTTTCATGTAGTTTGATATTACGTATATATATTCATTTTTACCTATATTTCGATACTATTTCATGTAGTATCATGATATGTGATTTGGCCTTCAAATCCCAGAATTTCGAAGAATATTGCATTTTAAACAAGTTTTCTTGTATTTTGTTTCGTTCTAAAAATCATCGAATTTAGCAAAATTTTGACGTTTATCATCCACTTTTCCTTCATGTGATTTAAACAAAATATCATCGAATTAGTCAATATTATGCCGTTTTTCCACGTTTTCGTGAATTTTCAGTTTATTGGTATTAATTCATTATATATACGATAAAAATGACGCAAACACATAATTGATTAGAAATTAACCTTAAATACTTCATTTTCAATCAACTATTTGTTTCTCTTAAAATACAGAGTAAGATATTGAAAAGGGGAGAAGTTCTGTTTTTATTGCATATAACGACGTTTCAGCCGAATTAGAGCG
Organism: Procambarus clarkii; assembly: GCF_040958095.1. Lineage (NCBI taxonomy): Eukaryota > Metazoa > Arthropoda > Malacostraca > Decapoda > Cambaridae > Procambarus > Procambarus clarkii. Next base: position 836,927 of record NC_091214.1, on the reverse strand, counting down.
GTTTTACGTGTACATCTTCCATCGGTAATATAAACGGAAAATCAGGAACATTTTCGTTAATTCTAATGAAAACACATTGATTTTTATCATTTGTATTGGAAACAACATTGTCATATGTCTTTTCTTGGATCTTCTTAATACAAAACCTCGCTCTATGATTTGAAGTTAAAATCCTCAAATATGGTAAAACAGTGAATTTTTTCACGTTTTTCATGTAGTGTGATTTTACGTAAATATATTCATTTTTGCCAATATTTCGATACTACTTCATGTTTTCTCACGATATGTGATTTGGCCGTCATATCTCAGAATTTCGCAAATTTTGCATTTTTAAGCAAATTTCTTTCATTTTGATTTGAACTAAAAATCATCGAATTTAGCAACATTTTGACGTTTATCATCCCCTTTTCCTTTATGTGATTTAAAAAAATTATCATCGAATTAGGGCAATATTTTGCCGTTTTTCGACGTTTTTGTGAATTTTCAGTTTATTGGTATTTATTCATTAAATATACGATAAAAATGATGCAAACACATAATTGATTAGATAATAACCTTAAATACTTCATTTTCAATCATCTATTTGTTTCTCGTTAAAATACTGAGTGAGATATTGAAAAGAGGAAAGTTCGGTTTTTATTGCATATATCTACTTTTCAGCCGGAATAGAGCGGTTTTACGTGTACATCTTCTATCGGTAATATAAACGAAAAATCAAGAACATTTTAGTTAATTCTAATGAAAACACATTGGTTTTTGTCATTTGTATTGAAAACATTGTCATATATCTTTTCTTGGATCTAAATAATACGAAACCTCACTTTATGATTCGAAGTTAAAATCCTCAAATTTGGTATAATAGTGACTTTTTTCACGTTTTTCATGTAGTTTGATATTACGTATATATATTCATTTTACCAATATTTCGATACTATTTCATGTAGTATCACGATATGTGATTTAGCCGTCACATCTTAGAATTTTGCATAATATTGCATTTTAAGCAAGTTTTCTTGCATTTTGTTTCGTACTAAAAATCATCGAAATTAGCAATATTTTGACGTTTATCATCCCCATTTCCTTTATGGGATTTAAACAAAATTTCATCGAATTAGTCAATATTTTGCGGTTTTTCCACGTTTTTGTGAATTTTCAGTTTATTGGTATTAATTCATTATATATACGATAAAAATGATGCAAACACATAATTGATTAGAAACTAACCTTAAATACTTCATTTTCAATCAACTATTTGCTTCTCGTTAAAATATAGAGTAAGATATTGAAAAGGGGAGAAGTTCTGTTTTTATTGCATATATCGACGTTTCAATCGAATTAGACCGGTTTTACGTGTACATCTTCCATCGGTAATATAAACTATGATACGAAACTATGATTTGAAGTTAAATTCCTCATATATGGTAAAACAGTGAATTTTTTCACGTTTTTCATGTAGTGTGATTTAACGTAAATATATTCATTTTTGCCAATATTTCGATACTACTTCATGTTTTCTCACGATATGTCATTTGGCCGTCATATCTCAGAATTTCGCAAATTTTGCATTTTTAAGCAAATTTCTTTCATTTTGATTTGTACTAAAAATCATCGAATTTAGCAACATTTTGACGTTAATCATCCCCATTTCCTTTATGTGATTTAAAAAAAATTATCATCGAATTAGGCAATATTTTGCCGTTTTTCCACGTTTTTGTGAATTTTCAGTTTATTGGTATTTATTCATTAAATATACGATAAAAATGATGCAAACACATAATTGATTAGATAATAACCTTAAATACTTCATTTTCAATCATCTATTTGTTTCTCGTTAAAATACTGAGTGAGATATTGAAAAGAGGAAAGTTCGGTTTTTATTGCATATATCTACGTTTCAGCCGGAATAGAGCGGTTTTACGTGTACATCTTCTATCGGTAATATAAACGAAAAATCAAGAACATTTTAGTTAATTCTAATGAAAACACATTGGTTTTTGTCATTTGTATTGAAAACATTGTCATATATCTTTTCTTGGATCTAAATAATACGAAACCTCACTTTATGATTCGAAGTTAAAATCCTCAAATTTGGTATAATAGTGACTTTTTCACGTTTTTCATGTAGTTTGATATTACGTATATATATTCATTTTACCAATATTTCGATACTATTTCATGTAGTATCACGATATGTGATTTAGCCGTCACATCTTAGAATTTTGCATAATATTGCATTTTAAGCAAGTTTTCTTGCATTTTGTTTCGTACTAAAAATCATCGAAATTAGCAATATTTTGACGTTTATCATCCCCATTTCCTTTATGGGATTTAAACAAAATTTCATCGAATTAGTCAATATTTTGCGGTTTTTCCACGTTTTTGTGAATTTTCAGTTTATTGGTATTAATTCATTATATATACGATAAAAATGATGCAAACACATAATTGATTAGAAACTAACCTTAAATACTTCATTTTCAATCAACTATTTGCTTCTCGTTAAAATATAGAGTAAGATATTGAAAAGGGGAGAAGTTCTGTTTTTATTGCATATATCGACGTTTCAATCGAATTAGACCGGTTTTACGTGTACATCTTCCATCGGTAATATAAACTATGATACGAAACTATGATTTGAAGTTAAATTCCTCATATATGGTAAAACAGTGAATTTTTTCACGTTTTTCATGTAGTGTGATTTAACGTAAATATATTCATTTTTGCCAATATTTCGATACTACTTCATGTTTTCTCACGATATGTCATTTGGCCGTCATATCTCAGAATTTCGCAAATTTTGCATTTTTAAGCAAATTTCTTTCATTTTGATTTGTACTAAAAATCATCGAATTTAGCAACATTTTGACGTTTATCATCCCCATTTCCTTTATGTGATTTAAAAAAAATTATCATCGAATTAGGCAATATTTTGCCGTTTTTCCACGTTTTTGTGAATTTTCAGTTTATTGGTATTAATTCATTAAATATACGATAAAAATGATGCAAACACATAATTGATTAGATAATAACCTTAAATACTTCATTTTCAATGATCTATTCGTTTCTCGTTAAAATACTGAGTAAGATATTGAAAAGGGGGAAGTTCGGTTTTTATTGCATATATCGACGTTTCAGCCGGAATAGAGCGGTTTTACGTGTCTATCGGTAATATAAACGGAAAATCAGTAACATTTTAGTTAATTCTAACGAAAACACATTGATTTTTATCATTTGTATCGGAAACAACATTGTCATATGTCTTCTCTTGGATCTAAATAATACGAAACCTCGCTCTATGATTCGAAGTTAAAATCCTCAAATTTGGTATAATAGTGACTTTTTCACGTTTTTCATGTAGTTTGATATTACGTATATATATTCATTTTTACCAATATTTCGATACTATTTCATGTAGTATCACGATATGTGATTTGGCATTTACAACTTAGAATTTTGCATAATATTGCATTTTAAGCTAGTTTTCTTGCATTTTGTTTCGTACTAAAAATCATCGAATTTAGCAATATTTGACGTTTATCATCCCCATTTCCTTTATGTGATTTAAACAAAATTTTATTGAATTAGTCAATATTTTGCCGTTTTTCCACGTTTTTGGGTATTTTCAGTTTATTGGTATTAATTCATTATATATACGATAAAAATGACGCAAACACATTAGAAATTAAGATTAGAAATTAACCTTAAATACATCATTTTCAATCAACTATTTGTTTCTCGTTAAAATACTGAGTAAGATATTGAAAATGGGAGAAGTTCGGTTTTTATTGCATATATCGACGTTTCAACCGGAATAGAGCGGTTTTACGTGTACATCTTCTATCGGTAATATAAACGAAAAATCAGGAACAATTTAGGTAATTCTAATGAAAACACATTGATTTTTATCATTTGTATTGGAAACAACATTGTCATATGTCCTTTCTTGGGTCTAAACAATACGATACCTCGCTTTATGATTCGTAGTTAAAATCATCAAATTTGGTAAAATAGTGACTTTTTTCAAGTTTTTTATGTAGTTCATATTAAGTAAATATGTTCATTTTTACCAATACTTCGATACTATTTCATGCAGTATCACGATAAGTGAATAGGCCTTCAAATCTCAGAATTTCGCATAATATTGCATTTTAAGAAAGTTTTCTTGCATTTTATTTCGTACTAAAAATCATCGAATTTAGCAATATTTTGATGTTTATCATCCTTTATGTGATTTAAACAAAATATCATCGAATTAGGCAATATTTTCCCGTTTTTCCACGTTTTTGTGAATTTTCAGTTTATTGTTAATAATTCATTATATATACGATAAAAATGATGCAAACACATAATTGATTAGATAATAACCTTAAATACTTCATTTTCAATCATCTATTTGTTTCTCGTTAAAATACTGAGTGAGATATTGAAAAGAGGAAAGTTCGGTTTTTATTGCATATATCTACTTTTCAGCCGGAATAGAGCGGTTTTACGTGTACATCTTCTATCGGTAATATAAACGAAAAATCAAGAACATTTTAGTTAATTCTAATGAAAACACATTGGTTTTTGTCATTTGTATTGAAAACATTGTCATATATCTTTTCTTGGATCTAAATAATACGAAACCTCACTTTATGATTCGAAGTTAAAATCCTCAAATTTGGTATAATAGTGACTTTTTTCACGTTTTTCATGTAGTTTGATATTACGTATATATATTCATTTTACCAATATTTCGATACTATTTCATGTAGTATCACGATATGTGATTTAGCCGTCACATCTTAGAATTTTGCATAATATTGCATTTTAAGCAAGTTTTCTTGCATTTTGTTTCGTACTAAAAATCATCGAAATTAGCAATATTTTGACGTTTATCATCCCCATTTCCTTTATGGGATTTAAACAAAATTTCATCGAATTAGTCAATATTTTGCGGTTTTTCCACGTTTTTGTGAATTTTCAGTTTATTGGTATTAATTCATTATATATACGATAAAAATGATGCAAACACATAATTGATTAGAAACTAACCTTAAATACTTCATTTTCAATCAACTATTTGCTTCTCGTTAAAATATAGAGTAAGATATTGAAAAGGGGAGAAGTTCTGTTTTTATTGCATATATCGACGTTTCAATCGAATTAGACCGGTTTTACGTGTACATCTTCCATCGGTAATATAAACTATGATACGAAACTATGATTTGAAGTTAAATTCCTCATATATGGTAAAACAGTGAATTTTTTCACGTTTTTCATGTAGTGTGATTTAACGTAAATATATTCATTTTTGCCAATATTTCGATACTACTTCATGTTTTCTCACGATATGTCATTTGGCCGTCATATCTCAGAATTTCGCAAATTTTGCATTTTTAAGCAAATTTCTTTCATTTTGATTTGTACTAAAAATCATCGAATTTAGCAACATTTTGACGTTTATCATCCCCATTTCCTTTATGTGATTTAAAAAAAATTATCATCGAATTAGGCAATATTTTGCCGTTTTTCCACGTTTTTGTGAATTTTCAGTTTATTGGTATTTATTCATTAAATATACGATAAAAATGATGCAAACACATAATTGATTAGATAATAACCTTAAATACTTCATTTTCAATCATCTATTTGTTTCTCGTTAAAATACTGAGTGAGATATTGAAAAGAGGAAAGTTCGGTTTTTATTGCATATATCTACGTTTCAGCCGGAATAGAGCGGTTTTACGTGTACATCTTCTATCGGTAATATAAACGAAAAATCAAGAACATTTTAGTTAATTCTAATGAAAACACATTGGTTTTTGTCATTTGTATTGAAAACATTGTCATATATCTTTTCTTGGATCTAAATAATACGAAACCTCACTTTATGATTCGAAGTTAAAATCCTCAAATTTGGTATAATAGTGACTTTTTCACGTTTTTCATGTAGTTTGATATTACGTATATATATTCATTTTACCAATATTTCGATACTATTTCATGTAGTATCACGAAATGTGATTTAGCCGTCACATCTTAGAATTTTGCATAATATTGCATTTTAAGCAAGTTTTCTTGCATTTTGTTTCGTACTAAAAATCATCGAAATTAGCAATATTTTGACGTTTATCATCCCCATTTCCTTTATGGGATTTAAACAAAATTTCATCGAATTAGTCAATATTTTGCGGTTTTTCCACGTTTTTGTGAATTTTCAGTTTATTGGTATTAATTCATTATATATACGATAAAAATGATGCAAACACATAATTGATTAGAAACTAACCTTAAATACTTCATTTTCAATCAACTATTTGCTTCTCGTTAAAATATAGAGTAAGATATTGAAAAGGGGAGAAGTTCTGTTTTTATTGCATATATCGACGTTTCAATCGAATTAGACCGGTTTTACGTGTACATCTTCCATCGGTAATATAAACTATGATACGAAACTATGATTTGAAGTTAAATTCCTCATATATGGTAAAACAGTGAATTTTTTCACGTTTTTCATGTAGTGTGATTTAACGTAAATATATTCATTTTTGCCAATATTTCGATACTACTTCATGTTTTCTCACGATATGTCATTTGGCCGTCATATCTCAGAATTTCGCAAATTTTGCATTTTTAAGCAAATTTCTTTCATTTTGATTTGTACTAAAAATCATCGAATTTAGCAACATTTTGACGTTTATCATCCCCATTTCCTTTATGTGATTTAAAAAAAATTATCATCGAATTAGGCAATATTTTGCCGTTTTTCCACGTTTTTGTGAATTTTCAGTTTATTGGTATTAATTCATTAAATATACGATAAAAATGATGCAAACACATAATTGATTAGATAATAACCTTAAATACTTCATTTTCAATGATCTATTCGTTTCTCGTTAAAATACTGAGTAAGATATTGAAAAGGGGGAAGTTCGGTTTTTATTGCATATATCGACGTTTCAGCCGGAATAGAGCGGTTTTACGTGTCTATCGGTAATATAAACGGAAAATCAGTAACATTTTAGTTAATTCTAACGAAAACACATTGATTTTTATCATTTGTATCGGAAACAACATTGTCATATGTCTTCTCTTGGATCTAAATAATACGAAACCTCGCTCTATGATTCGAAGTTAAAATCCTCAAATTTGGTATAATAGTGACTTTTTCACGTTTTTCATGTAGTTTGATATTACGTATATATATTCATTTTTACCAATATTTCGATACTATTTCATGTAGTATCACGATATGTGATTTGGCATTTACAACTTAGAATTTTGCATAATATTGCATTTTAAGCTAGTTTTCTTGCATTTTGTTTCGTACTAAAAATCATCGAATTTAGCAATATTTGACGTTTATCATCCCCATTTCCTTTATGTGATTTAAACAAAATTTTATTGAATTAGTCAATATTTTGCCGTTTTTCCACGTTTTTGGGTATTTTCAGTTTATTGGTATTAATTCATTATATATACGATAAAAATGACGCAAACACATTAGAAATTAAGATTAGAAATTAACCTTAAATACATCATTTTCAATCAACTATTTGTTTCTCGTTAAAATACTGAGTAAGATATTGAAAATGGGAGAAGTTCGGTTTTTATTGCATATATCGACATTTCATCCGGAATAGAGCGGTTTTACGTGTACATCTTCCATCGGTAATATAAACGAAAAATCAGGAACAATTTAGGTAATTCTAATGAAAACACATTGATTTTTATCATTTGTATTGGAAACAACATTGTCATATGTCCTTTCTTGGGTCTAAACAATACGATACCTCGCTTTATGATTCGTAGTTAAAATCATCAAATTTGGTAAAATAGTGACTTTTTTCAAGTTTTTTATGTAGTTCATATTAAGTAAATATGTTCATTTTTACCAATACTTCGATACTATTTCATGCAGTATCACGATAAGTGAATAGGCCTTCAAATCTCAGAATTTCGCATAATATTGCATTTTAAGAAAGTTTTCTTGCATTTTATTTCGTACTAAAAATCATCGAATTTAGCAATATTTTGATGTTTATCATCCTTTATGTGATTTAAACAAAATATCATCGAATTAGGCAATATTTTCCCGTTTTTCCACGTTTTTGTGAATTTTCAGTTTATTGTTAATAATTCATTATATATACGATAAAAATGATGCAAACACATAAATGATTACATAATAACCTTAAATACTTCATTTTCAATCATCTATTTGTTTCTCGTTAAAATACTGAGTGAGATATTGAAAAGAGGAAAGTTCGGTTTTTATTGCATATATCTGCGTTTCAGCCGGAATAGAGCGGTTTTACGTGTACAGCTTCTATCGGTAATATAAACGGAAAATGAAGAACATTTTAGTTAATTCTAATGAAAACACATTGGTTTTTATCATTTGTATTGAAAACAACATTGTCATATGTCTTTTCTTTTATCTAAATAATACGAAACCTCGTTTTATGATTCGAAATTAAAATCCTCAAATTTGGTATAATAGTGACTTTTTTCACGTTTTTCATGTAGTTTGATATTACGTATATATATTCATTTTTACCAATATTTCGATACTATTTCATGTAATATCACGATATGTGATTTGGCCGTCACATCTCAGAATTTCGCATAATAAAGCGTTTTAAGCAAGTTTTCTTGCATTTTGTTTCGTACTAAAAATCATCGAAATTAGCAATATTTTGACGTTTATCATCCCCTCTTCCTTTATGGGATTTAAACAAAATATCATCGAATTAGTCAATATTTTGCCGTTTTTCCACGTTTTTGTGAATTTTCAGTTTATTGGTATTAATTCATTATATATACGATAAAAATGATGCAAACACATAATTGATTAGAAACTAACCTTAAATACTTCATTTTCAATCAACTGTATGCTTCTCGTTAAAATATAGAGTAAGATATTGAAAAGGGGAGAAGTTCTGTTTTTATTGCATATATCGACGTTTCAATCGAATTAGAGCGGTTTTACGTGTACATCTTCCATCGGTAATATAAACGGAAAATCAGGAACATTTTCGTTAATTCTAATGAAAACGCATTGATTTTTATCATTTGTATTGGAAACAACATTGTCATGTCTTTTCTTGGATCTTCTTAATACGAAACCTCGCTCTATGATTTGAAGTTAAAATCCTCATATATGGTAAAACAGTGAATTTTTTCACGTTTTTCATGTAGTGTGATTTTACGTAAATATATTCATTTTTGCCAACATTTCGATACTACTTCATGTTTTCTCACGATATGTGATTTGGCCGTCATATCTCAGAATTTCGCAAATTTTGCATTTTTCAGCAAATTTCTTTCATTTTGATTTGTACTAAAAATCATCGAATTTAGCAACATTTTGACGTTTATCATCCCCTTTTCCTTTATGTGATTTAAAAAAAATTATCATCGAATTAGGCAATATTTTGCCGTTTTTCCACGTTTTTGTGAATTTTCAGTTTATTGGTATTAATTCATTAAATATACGATAAAAATGATGCAAACACATAATTGATTAGATATTAACCTTTAATACTTCATTTTCAATCATCTATTTGTTTCTCGTTAAAATACTGAGTGAGATATTGAAAAGAGGAAAGTTCTGTTTTTATTGCATATATCGACGTTTCAGCCGGATTAGAGCGGTTTTACGTGTACATCTTCCATCGGTAATATAAACGGAAAATCAGGAACATTTTAGTTAATTCTAATGAAAACACATTGGTTTTTGTCATTTGTATTGAAAACAATGTCATATGTCTTTTCTTGTATCTAAATAATACGAAACCTCGTTTTATGATTCGAAGGTAAAATCCTCAAATTTGGTATAATAGCGACTTTTTTCACGTTTTTCATGTAGTTTGATATTACGTATATATATTCATTTTTACCAATATTTCGATACTATTTCATGTAGTATCACGATATGTGATTTGGCATTTACAACTTAGAATTTTGCATAATATTGCATTTTAAGCAAGTTTTCTTGCATTTTGTTTCGTACTAAAAATCATCGAATTTAGCAATATATGACGTTTATCATCCCCATTTCCTTTATGTGATTTAAACAAAATTTCATCGAATTAGTCAATATTTTGCCGTTTTTCCACGTTTTTGTGAATCTTCAGTTTATTGGTATTAATTCATTAAATATACGATAAAAATGATGCAAACAAATAATTGATTAGAAATTAACCTTAAATACTTCATTTTCAATCAACTATTTGTTTCTCGGTAAAATACAGAGTAAGATATTGAAAAGGGGGGAAGTTCTGTTTTTATTGCATATATAGACGTTTCAGCCGAATTAGAGCGGCTTTACGTGTACATCTTCCATCCGTAATAAAAATGGAAAATCAGGAACATTTTCGTTAATTCTATTGAAAACGCATTGATTTTTATCATTTGTATTAGAAACAACATTGTCATATGTCTTTTCTTGGATCTTCTTAATACGAAACCTCGCACTATGATTTGAAGTTAAAATCCTCAAATATGGTAAAACAGTGACTTTTTTCACGTTTTTCATGTAGTGTGAGTTTACGTAAATATATTCGTTTTTACCAATATTTCGATACTACTTCATGTTTTCTCACGATATGTGATTTGGCCGTCATATCTCAGAATTTCGCAAATTTTGCATTTTTAAGCAAGTTTCTTGCATTTTTTTTGTACTAAAAATCATCGCATTTAGCAAAATTTTGTCGTTTATTATCCCCGTTTCCTTTATGTGATTTAAACAAAATATCATCGAATTAGTCAATATTTTGCCGTTTTTCCACGTTTTTGTGAATTTTCAGTTTATTGGTATTAATTCATTATATATACGATAAAAATGATGCAAACACATACTTGATTAGAAATTAACCTTAAATACTTCATTTTCAATCAACTATTTGTTTCTCGTAAAATACAGAGTAAGATATTGAAAAGGGGAGAAGTTTTGTTTTTATTGCATACATCGACGTTTCAGGCGGATTAGAGCGGTTTTACGTGTAATAAACCGCTTCCTTCGGTAATATAAACGGAAAATCAGGAACATTTTCGTTAATTCTAATGAAAACGCATTGATTTTTATCATTTGTATTGGAAACAACATTGTCATATGTCTTTTCTTGGATCTTCTTAATACGAAACCTCGCTCTATGATTTGAAGGTAAAATCCTAAAATATGGTAAAACAGTGACTTTTTTCACGTTTTTCATGTAGTGTGATTTTTAGTAAATATATTCATTTTTTCCAATATTTCGATACTACTTCATGTTTTCTCACGATATGTGATTTGGCCGTCATATCTCAGAATTTAGCAAATTTTGCATTTTTAAGCAAATTTCTTGCATTTTGTTTTGTACTAAAAATCATCGAATTTAGCAATATTTTGACATTTATTATCCTCGTTTCCTTTATGTGATTTAAACAAAATATCATCGAATTAGGCAATATTTTGCCATTTTTCCACGTTTTTGTGAATTTTCAGTTTATTGGTATTAATTCATTAAATATACGATAAAAATGATGCAAACACATAATTGATTAGATAATAAACTTAAATACTTCATTTTCAATGATCTATTGGTTTCTCGTTAAAATACTGAGTAGGATATTGAAAAGGGGAGAAGTTCTGTTTTTATTGCATATATCGACGTTTCAGCCGAATTAGAGCGGTTTTACCTGTACATTTTTTATCGGTAATATAAACGGAAAATCAGGAACATTTTCGTTAATTCTAATGAAAACGCATTGATTTTTATCATTTGTATTGGAAACAACATTGTCATATGTCATCTTCATATGTCATATTTCATATGTCTTGGATCTTCTTAATACGAAACCTCGCTCTATGATTTGAAGTTAAAATCCTCAAATATGGTAAAACAGTGACTTTTTTCACGCTTTTCATGTAGTATGATTTTACGTAAATATATTCATTTTTGACAATATTTCGATACTGCTTCATGTTTTCTCACAATATGTGATTTGGCCGTCATATCTCAGAATTTCGCAAATTTTGCATTTTTAAGCAAATTTCTTGCATTTTGTTTTGTACTAAAAATCATCGAATTTAGCAATATTTTGACGTTCATCATCCCCTTTTCCTTTATGTGATTTAAACAAAATATCATCGAATTAGGCAATATTTTGCCGTTTTTCCACGTTTATGTGAATTTTCAGTTTATTGGTATTAGTTCATTATATATACGATAAAACTGATGCAAACACATAATTGATTAGATAATAACCTTAAATACTTCATTTTCAATGATCTATTTGTTTTTCGTTAAAATACTGAGTAAGATATTGAAAAAGGGAGAAGTTCGGTTTTTATTGCATATATCGACATTTCATCCGGAATAGAGCGGTTTTACGTGTACATCTTCCATCGGTAATATAAACGAAAAATCAGGAACATTTTAGGTAATTCTAATGAAAACACATTGATTTTTATCATTTGTATTGGAAACAACATTGTCATATGTCCTTTCTTGGGTCTAAACAATACGATACCTCGCTTTATGATTCGAAGTTAAAATCTTCAAATTTGGTATAATAATGACTTTTTCACGTTTTTCATGTAGTTTGATATTACGTATATATATTCATTTTTACCTATATTTCGATACTATTTCATGTAGTATCATGATATGTGATTTGGCCTTCACATACCAGAATTTCGAAGAATATTGCATTTTAAGCAAGTTTTCTTGCATTTGTTTCGTACTAAAAATCATCGAATTTAGCAATATTTTGACGTTTATCATCCCCTTTTCTTTTATGTGATATAAACAAAATATCATCGAATTAGTCAATATTTTGCCGTTTTCCACGTTTTTGTTAATTTTCAGTTTATTGGTATTAATTCATTATATATACGATAAAAATGATGCAAACACATAATTGATTAGAAATTAACCTTAAATACTTCACTTTCAGTCAACTATTTGTTTCTCGTTAAATACAGAGTAAGATATTGCAAAGGGGAGAAAGTCTGTTTTTATTGCATATATCGACGTTTCAGCCGAATTAGAGCGGTTTTACGTGTACATCTTCCATCGGTAATATAAACGGAAAATCAGGAACATTTTCGTTAATTCTAATGAAGACGCATTGATTTTTATCATTTGTATTGGAAACAACATTGTCATATGTCTTTTCTTGGATCTTCTTAATACGAAACCTCGCTCTATGATTTGGAGTTAAAATCCTCAAATATGGTAAAACAGTGACTTTTTTCACGTTTTTCATGTAGTGTGATTTTACGTAAATATGTTCATTTTTGCCAAATTTTCGATACTACTTCATGTTTTCTCACGATATGTGATTTGGCCGTCATATCTCAGAATTTCGCAAATTTCGCATTTTTAAGCAAGTTTCTTGCATTTTGTTTTGTACTAAAAATCATCGAATTTAGCAATATTTTGACGTTTATTATCCTCGTTTCCTTTATGTGATTTAAACAAAATATCATCGAATTAGGCAATTTTTTGCCGTTTTTCCACGTTTTTGTGAATTTTCAGTTTATTGGTATTAATTCATTAAATATACGATAAAAATGATGCAAACACATAATTGATTAGATAATAATCTTAAATACTTCATTTTCAATGATCTATTTGTTTCTCGTTAAAATACTGAGTAGGATATTGAAAACGGGAGAAGTTCTGTTTTTATTGCATAGATCGACGTTTCAGCCGAATTAGAGCGGTTTTACGTGTACATTTTTTATCGGTAATATAAACGGAAAATCAGGAACATTTTCGTTAATTCTAATGAAAACGCATTGATTTTTATCATTTGAATTGGAAACAACATTGTCATATGTCATCTTCATATGTCATATGTCTTGGATCTTCTTAATACGAAACCTCGCTCTATGATTTGAAGTTAAAATTCTCATATATGGTAAAACAGTGATTTTTTTCACGCTTTTCATGTAGTATGATTTTACGTAAATATATTCATTTTTGACAATATTTCGATACTACTTCATGTTTTCTCACAATATGCGATTTACCGTCATATCTCAGAATTTCGCAAATTTTGCATTTTTAAGCAAATTTCTTGCATTTGTTTCGTACTAAAAATCATCGAATTTAGCAATATTTTGAAGTTTATCATCCACTTTTCCTTTATGTGATTTAAACAAAATATCATCGAATTGTCAATATTTTTGTCGTTTTTCAACGTTTTTATGAATTTTCAGTTTATTGGTATTAATTCATTATATATACGATAAAAATGATGCAAACACATAATTGATTAGAAAACAACCTTAAATGCTTCATTTTCAATCAACTATTTGCTTCTCGTTAAAATACAAAGTAAGATATTAAAAAGGGGAGAAGTTCTGTTTTTGTTGCATATATCGACGTTTCAGTTGAATTAGAGCGGTTTTACGTGTACATCTTCCATCGGTAATATAAACGGAAAATCAGGAACATTTTCGTTAATTCTAATGAAAACGCATTGATTTTTATCATTTGTATTGGAAACAACATTGTCATATGTCTTTTCTTGGATCTTCTTAATACGAAACCTCGCTCTATGATTTGAAGGTAAAATCCTAAAATATGGTAAAACAGTGACTTTTTTCACGTTTTTCATGTAGTGTGATTTTTAGTAAATATATTCATTTTTTCCAATATTTCGATACTACTTCATGTTTTCTCACGATATGTGATTTGGCCGTCATATCTCAGAATTTAGCAAATTTTGCATTTTTAAGCAAATTTCTTGCATTTTGTTTTGTACTAAAAATCATCGAATTTAGCAATATTTTGACATTTATTATCCTCGTTTCCTTTATGTGATTTAAACAAAATATCATCGAATTAGGCAATATTTTGCCATTTTTCCACGTTTTTGTGAATTTTCAGTTTATTGGTATTAATTCATTAAATATACGATAAAAATGATGCAAACACATAATTGATTAGATAATAACCTTAAATACTTCATTTTCAATGATCTATTGGTTTCTCGTTAAAATACTGAGTAGGATATTGAAAAGGGGAGAAGTTCTGTTTTTATTGCATATATCGACGTTTCAGCCGAATTAGAGCGGTTTTACCTGTACATTTTTTATCGGTAATATAAACGGAAAATCAGGAACATTTTCGTTAATTCTAATGAAAACGCATTGATTTTTATCATTTGTATTGGAAACAACATTGTCATATGTCATCTTCATATGTCATATTTCATATGTCTTGGATCTTCTTAATACGAAACCTCGCTCTATGATTTGAAGTTAAAATCCTCAAATATGGTAAAACAGTGACTTTTTTCACGCTTTTCATGTAGTATGATTTTACGTAAATATATTCATTTTTGACAATATTTCGATACTACTTCATGTTTTCTCACAATATGTGATTTGGCCGTCATATCTCAGAATTTCGCAAATTTTGCATTTTTAAGCAAATTTCTTGCATTTTGTTTTGTACTAAAAATCATCGAATTTAGCAATATTTTGACGTTCATCATCCCCTTTTCCTTTATGTGATTTAAACAAAATATCATCGAATTAGGCAATATTTTGCCGTTTTTCCACGTTTATGTGAATTTTCAGTTTATTGGTATTAGTTCATTATATATACGATAAAACTGATGCAAACACATAATTGATTAGATAATAACCTTAAATACTTCATTTTCAATGATCTATTTGTTTCTCGTTAAAATACTGAGTAAGATATTGAAAAAGGGAGAAGTTCGGTTTTTATTGCATATATCGACATTTCATCCGGAATAGAGCGGTTTTACGTGTACATCTTCCATCGGTAATATAAACGAAAAATCAGGAACATTTTAGGTAATTCTAATGAAAACACATTGATTTTTATCATTTGTATTGGAAACAACATTGTCATATGTCCTTTCTTGGGTCTAAACAATACGATACCTCGCTTTATGATTCGAAGTTAAAATCTTCAAATTTGGTATAATAATGACTTTTTCACGTTTTTCATGTAGTTTGATATTACGTATATATATTCATTTTTACCTATATTTCGATACTATTTCATGTAGTATCATGATATGTGATTTGGCCTTCACATACCAGAATTTCGAAGAATATTGCATTTTAAGCAAGTTTTCTTGCATTTGTTTCGTTCTAAAAATCATCGAATTTAGCAATATTTTGACGTTTATCATCCCCTTTTCTTTTATGTGATTTAAACAAAATTTCATCGAATTAGTCAATATTTTGCCGTTTTCCACGTTTTTGTTAATTTTCAGTTTATTGGTATTAATTCATTATATATACGATAAAAATGATGCAAACACATAATTGATTAGAAATTAACCTTAAATACTTCACTTTCAGTCAACTATTTGTTTCTCGTTAAATACAGAGTAAGATATTGCAAAGGGGAGAAAGTCTGTTTTTATTGCATATATCGACGTTTCAGCCGAATTAGAGCGGTTTTACGTGTACATCTTCCATCGGTAATATAAACGGAAAATCAGGAACATTTTCGTTAATTCTAATGAAGACGCATTGATTTTTATCATTTGTATTGGAAACAACATTGTCATATGTCTTTTCTTGGATCTTCTTAATACGAAACCTCGCTCTATGATTTGGAGTTAAAATCCTCAAATATGGTAAAACTGACTTTTTTCACGTTTTTCATGTAGTGTGATTTTACGTAAATATGTTCATTTTTGCCAAATTTTCGATACTACTTCATGTTTTCTCACGATATGTGATTTGGCCGTCATATCTCAGAATTTCGCAAATTTTGCATTTTTAAGCAAGTTTCTTGCATTTTGTTTTGTACTAAAAATCATCGAATTTAGCAATATTTTGACGTTTATTATCCTCGTTTCCTTTATGTGATTTAAACAAAATATCATCGAATTAGGCAATATTTTGCCGTTTTTCCACGTTTTTGTGAATTTTCAGTTTATTGGTATTAATTCATTAAATATACGATAAAAATGATGCAAACACATAATTGATTAGATAATAACCTTAAATACTTCATTTTCAATGATCTATTTGTTTCTCGTTAAAATACTGAGTAGGATATTGAAAACGGGAGAAGTTCTGTTTTTATTGCATAGATCGACGTTTCAGCCGAATTAGAGCGGTTTTACGTGTACATTTTTTATCGGTAATATAAACGGAAAATCAGGAACATTTTCGTTAATTCTAATGAAAACGCATTGATTTTTATCATTTGAATTGGAAACAACATTGTCATATGTCATCTTCATATGTCATATGTCTTGGATCTTCTTAATACGAAACCTCGCTCTATGATTTGAAGTTAAAATTCTCATATATGGTAAAACAGTGACTTTTTTCACGCTTTTCATGTAGTATGATTTTACGTAAATATATTCATTTTTGACAATATTTCGATACTACTTCATGTTTTCTCACAATATGTGATTTGGCCGTCATATCTCAGAAAATCGCAAATTTTGCATTTTTAAGCAAATTTCTTGCATTTTGTTTTGTACTAAAAATCATCGAATTTAGCAATATTTTGACGTTCATCATCCCCATTTCCTTTATGTGATTTAAACAAAATATCATCGAATTAGGCAATATTTTGCCGTTTTTCCACGTTTATGTGAATTTTCAGTTTATTGGTATTAGTTCATTATATATACGATAAAACTGATGCAAACACATAATTGATTAGATAATAACCTTAAATACTTCATTTTCAATCATCTATTTGTTTCACGTTAAAATACTGAGTAATATATTGAAAAGGGGAAAAGTTTGGTTTTTATTGCATATATCGACGTTTCAGCCGGAATAGAGCGGTTTTACGTGTACATCTTCCATCGGTAATATAAACGAAAAATCAGGAACATTTTAGGTAATTCTAATGAAAACACATTGATTTTTATCATTTGTATTGGAAACAGCATTGTCATATGTCTTTTCTTGGATCTAAACAATACGATACCTCGCTTTATGATTCGTAATTAAAATCCGCAAATTTGGTATAATAGTGACTTTTTTCACGTTTTTCATGTTGTTTGATATTACGTAAATATGTTCATTTTTACCAATACTTCGGTACTATTTCATGCAGTATCATGATATGTGATTTGGCCTTCAAATCTCAGAATTTCGCATAATATTGCATTTTAAGCAAGTTTTCTTGCATTTTGTTTCGTACTAAAAATCATCGAATTTAGCAATATTTTGACGTTTATCATCCACTTTTCGTTTATGTGATTTAAACAAAATATCATCGAATTAGTCAATATTTTGCCGTTTTCAACGTTTTTGTTAATTTTCAGTTTATTGGTATTAATTCATTATATATACGATAAAAATGATGCAAACACATAATTGATTAGAAATTAACCTTAAATACTTCACTTTCAATCAACTATTTGTTTCTCGTTAAATACAGAGTAAGATATTGCAAAGGGGAGAAAGTCTGTTTTTATTGCATATATCGACGTTTCAGCCGAATTAGAGCGGTTTTACGTGTACATCTTCCATCGGTAATATAAACGGAAAATCAGGAACATTTTCGTTAATTCTAATGAAGACGCATTGATTTTTATCATTTGTATTGGAAACAACATTGTCATATGTCTTTTCTTGGATCTTCTTAATACGAAACCTCGCTCTATGATTTGGAGTTAAAATCCTCAAATATGGTAAAACAGTGACTTTTTTCACGTTTTTCATGTAGTGTGATTTTACGTAAATATGTTCATTTTTGCCAAATTTTCGATACTACTTCATGTTTTCTCACGATATGTGATTTGGCCGTCATATCTCAGAATATCGCAAATTTTGCATTTTTAAGCAAGTTTCTTGCATTTTGTTTTGTACTAAAAATCATCGAATTTAGCAATATTTTGACGTTTATTATCCTCGTTTCCTTTATGTGATTTAAACAAAATATCATCGAATTAGGCAATATTTTGCCGTTTTTCCACGTTTTTGTGAATTTTCAGTTTATTGGTATTAATTCATTAAATATACGATAAAAATGATGCAAACACATAATTGATTAGATAATAACCTTAAATACTTCATTTTCAATGATCTATTTGTTTCTCGTTAAAATACTGAGTAGGATATTGAAAACGGGAGAAGTTCTGTTTTTATTGCATAGATCGACGTTTCAGCCGAATTAGAGCGGTTTTACGTGTACATTTTTTATCGGTAATATAAACGGAAAATCAGGAACATTTTCGTTAATTCTAATGAAAACGCATTGATTTTTATCATTTGAATTGGAAACAACATTGTCATATGTCATCTTCATATGTCATATGTCTTGGATCTTCTTAATACGAAACCTCGCTCTATGATTTGAAGTTAAAATTCTCATATATGGTAAAACAGTGACTTTTTTCACGCTTTTCATGTAGTATGATTTTACGTAAATATATTCATTTTTGACAATATTTCGATACAACTTCATGTTTTCTCACAATATGTGATTTGGCCGTCATATCTCAGAATTTCGCAAATTTTGCATTTTTAAGCAAATTTCTTGCATTTTGTTTTGTACTAAAAATCATCGAATTTAGCAATATTTTGACGTTCATCATCCCCTTTTCCTTTATGTGATTTAAACAAAATATCATCGAATTAGGCAATATTTTGCCGTTTTTCCACGTTTATGTGAATTTTCAGTTTATTGGTATTAGTTCATTATATATACGATAAAACTGATGCAAACACATAATTGATTAGATAATAACCTTAAATACTTCATTTTCAATCATCTATTTGTTTCTCGTTAAAATACTGAGTAATATATTGAAAAAGAAGAGAAGTTCGGTTTTTATTGCATATATCGACGTTTCAGCCGGAATAGAGCGGTTTTACGTGTATATTTTCCATCGGTAATATAAACGAAAAATCAGGAACATTTTAGGTAATTCTAATGAAAACACATTGATTTTTATCATTTGTATTTAAAACAACATTGTCATATGTCTTTTCTTGGGTCTAAACAATACGATACCTCGCTTTATGATTCGTAGTTAAAATCCTCAAATTTGGTAAAATAGTGACTTTTTTCACGTTTTTCATGTAGTTCATATTAAGTAAATATGTTCATTTTTACCAATACTTCGGTACTATTTCATGCAGTATCATGATATGTGATTTGGCCTTCAAATCTC
The DNA here is from genome assembly GCF_040958095.1 of Procambarus clarkii. NCBI lineage: Eukaryota > Metazoa > Arthropoda > Malacostraca > Decapoda > Cambaridae > Procambarus > Procambarus clarkii. Next base: position 816,809 of record NC_091214.1, on the reverse strand, counting down.
AGAATTTCGCATAATATTGCATTTTAAGCAAGTTTTCTTGCATTTTGTTTCGTACTAAAAATCATCGAATTTAGCAATATTTTGACGTTTATCATCCCCTTTTCCTTTATGTGATTTAAACAAAATATCATCGAATTAGGCAATATTTTGCCGTTTTTCCACGTTTATGTGAATTTTCAGTTTATTGGTATTAGTTCATTATATATACGATAAAACTGATGCAAACACATAATTGATTAGATTCTCAGAATCTGAGAACCTTAAATACTTCATTTTCAATGATCTATTTGTTTCTCGTTAAAATACTGAGTAAGATATTGAAAAAGGGAGAAGTTCGGTTTTTATTGCATATATCGACATTTCATCCGGAATAGAGCGGTTTTACGTGTACATCTTCCATCGGTAATATAAACGAAAAATCAGGAACATTTTAGGTAATTCTAATGAAAACACATTGATTTTTATCATTTGTATTGGAAACAACATTGTCATATGTCCTTTCTTGGGTCTAAACAATACGATACCTCGCTTTATGATTCGAAGTTAAAATCTTCAAATTTGGTATAATAATGACTTTTTCACGTTTATCATGTAGTTTTATATTACGTATATATATTCATTTTTAAATATATTTCGATACTATTTCATGTAGTATCATAATATGTGATTTGGCCTTCACATCCCAGAATTTCGAAGAATATTGCATTTTAAGCAAGTTTTCTTGCATTTTGTTTCGTACTAAAAATCATCGAATTTAGCAATATTTTGACGTTTATCATCCCCTTTTCCTTTATGTGATTTAAACAAAATATCATCGAATTAGGCAATATTTTGCCGTTTTTCCACGTTTTTGTGAATTTTCAGTTTATTGGTAATAATTCAATAAATATACGATAAAAATGATGCAAACACATAATTGATTAGATAATAACCTTAAATACTTCATTTTCAATGATCTATTTGTTTCTCGTTAAAATACTGAGTAGGATGTTGAAAACGGGAGAAGTTCTGTTTTTATTGCATAGATCGACGTTTCAGCCGAATTAGAGCGGTTTTACGTGTACATTTTTTATCGGTAATATAAATGGAAAATCAGGAACATTTTCGTTAATTCTAATGAAAACGCATTGATTTTTATAATTTGTATTGGAAACAACATTCTCATATGTCATCTTCATATGTCATATGTCATATGTTTTGGATCTTCTTAATACGAAACCTCGCTATATGATTTGAAGTTAAAATCCTCAAATGTGGTAAAACAGTGACTTTTTTCACGCTTTTCATGTAGTATGATTTTACGTAAATATATTCATTTTTGCCAATATTTCGATACTACTTCATGTTTTCTCACAATATGTGATTTGGCCGTCATATTTCTGAATTTTGCAAATTTTGCATTTTTAAGCAAATTTCTTGCATTTTGTTTTGTACTAAAAATCATCGAATTTAGCAATATTTTGACGTTCATCATTCCCTTTTCCTTTATGTGATTCAAACAAAATATCATCGAATTAGGCAATATTTTGCCGTTTTTCCACGTTTATGTGATTTTTCAGTTTATTGGTATTAGTTCATTATATACACGATAAAACTGATGCAAACACATAATTGATTAGATAATAACCTTAAATACTTCATTTTCAATGATCTATTTGTTTCTCGTTAAAATACTGAGTAAGATATTGAAAAGGGGAGAAGTTCGGTTTTTATTGCATATATCGACGTTTCAACCGGAATAGAGCGGTTTTACGTGTACATCTTCCATCGGTAATATAAACGAAAAATCAGGAACATTTTAGGTAATTCTAATGAAAACACATTGATTTTTATCATTTGTATTGTAAACAACATTGTCATATGTCCTTTCTTGGGTCTAAACAATACGATACCTCGCTTTATGATTCGTAGTTAAAATCCTCAAATTTGGTAAAATAGTGACTTTTTCACGTTTTTCATGTAGTTCATATTAAGTAAATATGTTCATTTTTACCAATACTTCGATACTATTTCATGCAGTATAACGATATGTGATTTGACCTTCAAATCTCAGAATTTCGCATAATATTGCATTTTAAGCAAGTTTTCTTGCATTTTGTTTCGTACTAAAAATCATCGAATTTAGCAATATTTGGACTTTTATCATCCTTTATGTAATTTAAACAAAATATCATCGAAATAGGCAATATTTTGCCGTTTTTCCACGTTTTTGTGAATTTTCAGTTTATTGTTATTAATTCATTAAATATACGATAAAAATTATGCAAACACATAATTGATTAGATAATAACCTTAAATACTTCATTTTCAATCAACTATTTGCTTCTCGTTAAAATACAGAGTAAGATATTGAAAAGGGGAGAAGTTCTGTTTTTATTGCATATATCGACATTTCAGCCGAATTAGAGCGGTTTTACGTGTACATCTTCCATCGGTAATATAAACGGAAATTCAGGAACATTTTCGTTAATTCTAATGAAGACGCATTGATTTTCATCATTTGTATTGGAAACAACATTGTCATATGTCTTTTCTTGGATCTTCTTAATACGAAACCTCGCTCTATGATTTGGAGTTAAAATCCTCAAATATGGTAAAACAGTGACTTTTTTCACGTTTTTCATGTAGTGTGATTTTACGTAAATATATTCATTTTTGCCAAATTTTCGATACTACTTCATGTTTTCTCACGATATGTGATTTGGCCGTCATATCTCAGAATTTCGCAAATTTTGCATTTTTAAGCAAGTTTCTTGCATTTTGTTTTGTACTAAAAATCATCGAATTTAGCAATATTTTGACGTTTATTATCCTCGTTTCCTTTATGTGATTTAAACAAAATATCATCGAATTAGGCAATATTTTGCCGTTTTTCCACTTTTTGTGAATTTTCAGTTTATTGGTATTAATTCATTAAATATACGATAAAAATGATGCAAACACATAATTGATTAGATAATAACCTTAAATACTTCATTTTCAATGATCTATTTGTTTCTCGTTAAAATACTGAGTAAGATATTGAAAAGGGGAGAAGTTCTGTTTTTATTGCATATATCGACGTTTCAGCCGAATTAGAGCAGTTTTACGTGTACATCTTCCATCGGTAATATAAACGGAAAATCAGTAACATTTTCGTTAATTCTAATGAAAACGCATTGATTTTTATCATTTGTATTGGAAACAACATTGTCATATGTCTTTTCTTGGATCTTCTCAATACGAAACCTCGCTCTATGATTTGAAGTTAAAATCCTAAAATATGGTAAAACAGTGACTTTTTTCACGTTTTTCATGTAGTGTGATTTTACGTAAATATATTCATTTTTGCCAATATTTCGATACTACTTCATGTTTTCTCACGATATGTGATTTGGCCGTCATATCTCAGAATTTTGCAAATTTTGCATTTTTAAGCATGTTTCTTGCATTTTGTTTTATACTAAAAATCATCGAATTTAGCAATATTTTGACGTTTATCATCCCCTTTTCCTTTATGTGATTTAAACAAAATATCATCGAATTAGGCAATATTTTGCCGTTTTTTCACGTTTTTGTGAATTTTCAGTTTATTGTTATTAATTAATTAAATATACGATAAAAATGATGCAAACACATAATTGATTAGATAATAACCTTAAATACTTAATTTTCAATCATCTATTTGTTTCTCGTTAAAATACTGAGTAAGATATTGAAAAAGAAGAGAAGTTCGGTTTTTATTGCATATATCGACGTTTCAACCGGAATAGAGCGGTTTCACATGTATATTTTCCATCGGTAATATAAACGAAAAATCAGGAACATTTTAGGTAATTCTAATGAAAACACATTGATTTTTATCATTTGTATTTAAAACAACATTGTCATATGTCTTTTCTTGGATCTAAACAATACGATACCTCGCTTTATGATTCGTAATTAAAATCCTCAAATTTGGTATAATAGTGACTTTTTTCACGTTTTTCTTGTAGTTCATATCAAGTAAATATGTTCATTTTTACCAATACTTCGATACTATTTCATGCAGTATCACGATATGTGATTTGGCCTTCAAATCTCAGAATATCGCATAATATTGCATTTTAAGCAAGTTTTCTTGCATTTTGTTTCGTACTAAAAATCATCGAATTTAGCAATATTTTGACGTTTATCATCCACTTTTCCTTTATGTGATTTAAACAAAATATCATCGAATTAGGTAATATTTTGCCGTTTTTCCACGTTTTTGTGAATTTTCAGTTTATTGGTAATAATTCATTATATATACGATAAAAATGATGCAAACACATAATTGATTAGATAATAACCTTAAATACTTCATTTTCAATGATCTATTTGTTTCTCGTTAAAATACTGAGTAAGATATTGAAAAGGTGAGAAGATCGGTTTTTATTGCATATATCGACGTTTCAACCGGAAAAGAGCGGTTTTACGTGTACATCTTCCATCGGTAATATAAACGAAAAATCAGGAACATTTTAGGTAATTCTAATGAAAACACATTGATTTTTATCATTTGTATTGGAAACAACATTGTCATATGTCCTTTCTTGGGTCTAAACAATACGATACCTCGCTTTATGATTTGTATTTAAAATCCTCAAATTTGGTAATATGTGACTTTTTTCACGTTTTTCATGTAGTTCATATTAAGTAAATATGTTCATTTTTACCAATACTTCGATACTATTTTATGCAGTATCACGATATGTAATTTGGCTTTCAAATCTCAGAATTTCGCATAATATTCCATTTTAAGCAAGTTTTCTTGCATTTTGTTTCGTACTAAAAATCATCGAATTTAGCAATATTTTGCCGTTTTTCCACGTTTTTGTGAATTTTCAGGTTATTGTTATTAATTCATTAAATATACGATAAAAATGACGCAAACACGTAATTCATTAGAAATTAACCTTAAATGCTTCAATCAACTATTTGTTTCTTGTTAAAATACAGAGTAAGATATTGAAAAGAGGAGAAGTTTTGTTTTTATTGCATTAATCGACGTTTCAGCCAGATTAGAGCGGTTTTACGTGTACATCTTCCATCGGTAATATAAACGGAAAATCAGTAACATTTTCGTTAATTCTAATGAAAACGCATTGATTTTTATCATTTGTATTGGAAACAACATTGTCATATGTCTTTTCTTGGATCTTCTCAATACGAAACCTCGCTCTATGATTTGAAGTTAAAATCCTAAAATATGGTAAAACAGTGACTTTTTTCACGTTTTTCATGTAGTGTGATTTTACGTAAATATATTCATTTTTGCCAATATTTCGATACTACTTCATGTTTTCTCACGATATGTGATTTGGCCGTCATATCTCAGAATTTTGCAAATTTTGCATTTTTAAGCATGTTTCTTGCATTTTGTTTTATACAAAAAATCATCGAATTTAGCAATATTTTGACGTTTATCATCCCCTTTTCCTTTATGTGATTTAAACAAAATATCATCGAATTAGGCAATATTTTGCCGTTTTTCCACGTTTTGTGAATTTTCTGTCCATTGGTATTAATTCATTAAATATATGATAAAAATGATGCAAACACGTAATTGATTAGATAATAACCTTAAATACTTTATTTTCAATCATCAATTTGTTTCTCGTTAAAATACTGAGTAAGATATTGAAAAGGGGAAAAGTTTGGTTTTTATTGCATATATCGACGTTTCAGCCGGAATAGAGCGGTTTTACGTGTACATCTTCCATCGGTAATATAAACGAAAAATCAGGAACATTTTAGTTAATTCTAATGAAAACACATTGGTTTTTATCATTTGTATTGGAAACAACATTGTCATATGTCTTTTCTTGGATCTCTTGGATCTAAACAATACGAAATCTCACTTTATGATTCGAAGTTAAAATCCTCAAATTTGGTATAAACGTGACTTTTTTCACGTTTTTCATGTAGTTTGATATTACGTAAATATATTCATTTTTACCAATACTTCGATACTATTTCATGCAGTATCACGATATGTGATTTGGTCTTCAAATCTAAGAATTTCGCATAATATTGCATTTTAAGCAAGTTTTCTTGCATTTTGTTTCGTACTAAATATCATCGAATTTAGCAATATTTTGACGTTTATCATCCGCTTTTACATTATGTGATTTAAACAAAATATCATCGAATTAGGCAATATTTTGCCGTTTTTCCACGTTTTGTGAATTTTCAGTTTATTGGTATTAATTCATTACATATATGATAAAAATGATGCAAACACATAATTGATTAGATTTTAACCTTAAATACTTCATTTTCATTCATCTATTTGTTTCTCGTTAAAATACTGAGTAAGATATTAAAAAGGGGAGAAGTTCGGTTTTTATTGCATATATCAACGTTTCAACCGGAATAGAGCGGTTTTACGTGTACATCTTCCATCGGTAATATAAACGAAAAATCAGGAACATTTTAGGTAATTCTAATGAAAACACATTGATTTTTATCATTTGTATTGGAAACAGCATTGTCATATGTCTTTTCTTGGATCTAAACAATACGATACCTCGCTTTATGATTCGTAGTTAAAATCCGCAAATTTGGTATAATAGTGACTTTTTTCACGTTTTTCATGTAGTTCATATTAAGTAAATATGTTCATTTTTACCAATACTTCGGTACTATTTCATGCAGTATCATGATATGTGATTTGGCCTTCAAATCTCAGAATTTCGCATAATATTGCATTTTAAGCAAGTTTTCTTGCATTTTGTTTCGTACTAAAAATCATCGAATTTAGCAATATTTTGACGTTTATCATCCTCTTTTCGTTTATGTGATTTAAACAAAATATCATCGAATTAGGCAATATTTTGCCGTTTTTCCACGTTTTTGTGAATTTTCAGTTTATTGTTATTAATTCATTAAATATACGATAAAAATGATACAAACACGTAATTCATTAGAAATTAACCATAAATGCTTCATTTTCAATCAACTAATTGTTTCTCGTTAAAATACAGAGTAAGTAAGTAAGTAATTATCAAAAGAAGGCACCAAACCGGGAAGGCTATATAGCACCATCAAATACGCAAAATAATCAGAGGGCGCTAAATATCACCAAGGATGCCAATACGAGAACAAAAACGCATAAGGTGAACGATATCAAAAGTATCCGAGTCACCAAGAATTCTATCGAGGGACAGGTAACCGCGAGGAGCGGTCGGAAAGCAAGACACACGCTCGTCCTGGAAGTCAGGACATTCAAGAAGGACATGCACGACCGTAAGAGGGACAATGCAACTAGGACAATAAGGAGCAGGGCGGCGCTACATCAAGTGACCATGGGTTAAGCGAGTATGGCCAATACGCAACCTCGCCAGAGCTGTTTCCCACCGCCGGTTACGGTGGAAGGAGGACGGCCACGAGGAAACACAACATTTAAGAGTACGTAGCTTGTTACCAGTAACAGACAACCAAGAAGCCTGCCAACGGGTAAGGACTGAGGAATGGATAACCGGGTAAAAGTCGGAATACGGAATGCCTTTACGAGAGATGGGACAAAAGCGGACAGCTTCCTTAGCAGCAGCATCCGCACGCTCATTTAAAGACACACCAATATGGCTGGGAACCCAACAAAACTCAACCGACTTAAATTTACTGTGAACGAGAAACAGCCAATGCTGGATCTCGACAACTACTGGATGAACCGGATTAAAGGACCCGAGAGCCATGAGGGCACTACGAGAGTCAACAACAACCACAAAGGAAGACTGACAACGAGAAAGCAGGAGACGAAGAGCATAGAGAATAGCATAAAGTTCCGCTGTAAAGATGCTAGTCTCCGGAGGCAAGCGACACATATAAGTGCGATCAGGAAAAACAACAGAGTAGCCAACACCGTCCGCTGACTTAGACCCATCGGCGAAGACAGAAACGGAGCGGGAGTGAGAAGAAAAGTGTTCGAGGAAAAGGCGTTTTAGAACCGTAGGAGGGGTAAAAGCTTTAGTGATACGGGTCAAGGAAGTACAAAACCGCGGAAGAGGGACCCTCCACGGGGGCAAAGAAGGAACAACACGAGGAGAAACATCAGAAATACGAACGGAGAGAGAATCCTGTAGGCGAGATAACCGGACAGAAAGAGGGAGGTGGTGAAGAGGAACAGGAACCGCAGGAGGGGTAAAAGTTAAAGCACGACAGAGGCGAGAGGAAGGATGTTGCAAGGACCGCGCAAGATAGCGAAGACAGTAGCGATCACGGCGGTCCTGGAGAGACAGGAAGCCAGTGTCAACATATAAGCTAAGGATGGGAGTCGAACGAAAGGCACCAGAACTGAGGCGCAACCCAGTATGGTGCAAAGCATCAAGACGGCGAAGAGTAGAAGGAGAAGCAGACGAGTAAGCAGGGCAACCATAATCGAGCTTAGACAGGACGAGAGAGGAATGTAAAGCAAGGAGAGTGCGCCTATCTGCCCCCCAAGAAGTATGGGACAAGACCCGAAGGAGGGTAAGGGCCTTAGAGCACTCAACACGGAGGTAAGAGATATGGGGAGACCAAGACAAACGAATGTCAAGGAATAACCCCAAAAGCTTCGCGGAATCTTTGTATTCAAGGGGATGACCATAAAGTGACAAAGAGGGACGAAGAACAACCCGTTTCCACGTAAAAGTCATGGCACAAGTCTTAGAAGTAGAGAACTTGAAGCCATGACCTGTGGCCCAAGACGACACGGCATCAATTGCAAGTTGAAGCCGGCGTTGAAGGAGGCGAATCATCACCCTGACAACAAAGGGTAAGATCATCGACATAGAGAGCGGAGAAGACACCAGAAGGAAGAGAGGAAAGAAGACCATTGAGGGCAACAAGAAAAAGAGTAGTGCTCAGAACACTACCCTGGGGCACACCCTCGTATTGCTGAAAAGAGGGAGAGAGAGCGGTACCAAGGCGCACCCGAAAGGAACGACGAGAGAGGAAGCTGCGGAGAAAGAGAGGGAGATGACCACGAAGGCCAAAAGAATGAAGTTGAGATAGGATATGATAACGCCAAGTGGTGTCGTAAGCCTTTTCCAGGTCAAAAAGGACGGCAACAACGGAGGTCTTCGCAGCAAAAGCAGTACGAATATAGACCTCCAAGTTCACCAGGACATCTGTCGTGCTGCGGCACTTGCGGAAACCAAATTGAGAAGGGGAGAGGAGGTGATGGTGTTCCAGGAACCACATCAGACGAACGTTAACCATACGTTCAAAGAGTTTGCAGACACAACTTGTGAGAGCAATAGGCCAAAGTCCTTAGGGGAAGTACCCAGAGACCCCGGTTTGCGAACAGGGAGGACAACGGCATCGAGCCAGTCCTCAGGGACTGACGACGACTCCCAGATCCGATTATACAGACTCAGTAAATACTGAGACGTGCTCGGAGGGAGATGGCGAAGCATCTCATAATGAATACCATCGGAGCCCGCCGCCGTAGAACCGCAGAGGGCCAGGGCAGAACGAAGTTCAGAGAGAGAGAAGGGATCATTATAGGGAAGCTGAAGATGAGTGCAGAAATCTAAAGGACAAGACTCAAGGACAGGTTTACGAAGAAGGAAAGATTGGGGAAGATGAAGACCAGAGCTAACAGAAGAAAAGTGGGAACCCAGTTCGGAAGCGACCTGCAACGGGTCCGCCACAAGAGTATCATGGAGGTGAAGGACCGGTGAAACATCGGGAACGAACTTACCCGCTATCTTGCGGATACGCTTCCAGATCTGGGCCAGAGGGGTCTCGGACGTAATTGTTGAGACAAAAGACGCCCAACATTCACGTTTAGCCGTACGGATGGCCCTACGGGCCACCGCACTCGCTTTCCGAAAGAAAAGAAAAGAATCGGTCGTCTGCCTACGGCGGTGCCTCTTCCAGGCTGCACGCTTACAGCGGACGGCCCGAGCACAGTCCGCATTCCACCAGGGAACGCACTTCCGTGGACCCCGAGAGGAAGAGCGAGGAATAGAGCGGAGGGCAGCGTTGAAGACAGTGTCATGAAAAAGGAGGAGAGCGCGAGAGAGAGGCAGAAGCGAGAGGTCAGGGAGAGCAGCACTGAGTAGGGTCCAGTCTGCCTTAGCAAACTGCCACCTAGGGAAAGAGAGGGAAGGGCGAAAAGAGAAAAAGGAAACAAGGATAAAAAATGATCACTTCCATGGAGGTCATCAAGAACCTGCCACGTGAAATCTAGGTAAAGAGAAGAAGAGCAGAGAGAAAGATCAAGACAAGAAAGGGTGCGAGTCCGAGAGTCCAAATGAGTGGGCTCACCAGAATTCAGAAGAGACAGGGAAGAAGAGAGGAGAAACGGCTCAAGGAGGCGACCCCGGGTATTCGTCAGAACGTCACCCCAAAGAGAATGACGACAATTGAAGTCACCCAGCAGGAGCACAGGCTCCGGCAAGGAGTCCAGGAGGTGTTTCAAATCAGGAAGAGAGAGCGGGACACTCGGGGGGAGATAAATGGAACAAACTGTGTACCATTTCCCCACAAAGATACGAGCAGCAGAACAATGGAGAGGCGAAGGAAAAGTAAAGGAACAAAGGGAACATCAGCCCGAATCAAGAGAGCAGAAGAATTAGAAGCTCCAGCAATGGCTGGGGGGGGGGGGGAGAGAGAAAGGAATAGCCACGAAAACGACCAGGACGAGCACCAAGCATTGGCTCCTGGAGACAGACACAAAGGGGCGAAAACCGCGAAATCAGAAGTTGGAGTTCGAGGAAATTGGCGTAATAACCTCGAACGTTCCATTGAAGAATGGACAACGACGAGAAGAGAAAGGACAAAAACAGAGAACAAGGAAGAAACAAAGGCGAAAGAGCAACAGAGCACGTTAAAGAATATCAGGGTCGGGATCAGGGTCAGCAAAGTCAGGGTTAGGGGGCATGGGTAAACTGAGCAAAGACGGAGGGAAGGAAACGGGAGAACAGATCAGAGGTGGGCGGGCAGGGTCCGGAGGAGGAGGAGGAGGAGGAAGAGGAGGAGACAACGGAGAGGAGCCGTCAAGGACAGCAGCAGGAGGAGGGGGAGTAGAAAGAGGGGAGCGCACCCCAGCAAGAGCAGTAAACGAAAGGGAAGCAGGGGCCAAAGAAACCTCCATAGCAGGAAGAGGGGGCGCAAGCACTGAAACGGGAGGGGAAGGAGCAACAGAGCCAGAAGGAGGAGCTGAGGAAGAAAGCGAAGCCTTCTTACCCGCCGGGGAAGAGGAAGGAGAGGAGCCAGGCTTACGCTTCTGACTTAAAGAGACCGGTGTCCCAGCAACTACGTACCGGGCAACGGATTCCAGTGTCTCAACAGGAGAAGCCGAACGAGAGCACACACGACGGCCGTTAGGAGAGCGATGGACATCCGCCCGCACCGACAGGCGGTGGGGAGAGCCGATAGATGGAGGAAGAGGATGGGAAGGAGGATCGGAGGGGGACGAGGAAGAAGACACAGAAGACACGACAGACCGGGTAGAAGGAAGGGGAACCCCAGACAGAGGACCAGGAGGAGGATCCTTCGGGAGAGAACCCAAAGGAACAGAGGAGGGGGCAGTGGGCGCATCAGGGTCCAAGGCCCGGAAACGGTTGTGAGTCTGAGGAAGGCGGGAAGGACGAGGAGAGGAAGAGCGCAACACGCGCGCATAAGAGATATTAGCATAAGGCGGGAGCCGGCGAACCTGGCGCCTCGCCTCAGGAAAAGATAAACGCTCCCGGTGCTTCAGGTTGAGGACGGCTGCCTCAAGCTTATAATGGACACACGCACGGGAGAAGGTAGGATGGGCCTCACCGCAGTTGAGGCAACGAGCCTGGGGAGAAGTGCACTCCGACTTAGAGTGACCTTCGCCACCACACAAAGGACAGAGAGAGACAGTCCCGGAGCAGCGGAGGGCACCATGCCCAAACCTCCAGCACTTGTTGCAGAGCCGAGGAGAAGGAATGTACTCCTGGACAGAGCACCTGGCACCAGCAAGAATGACAGAGGGTGGAAGGGTCCTACCATCAAAGGTAATCTTCACAACCCGGAGGGGTTGACGGCGACTACCACGAGGGGGACGAGTAAACGTGTCCACCTGGAGAATAGAATGGCCCTGGGCAGCGAGGATATGTCGAATATCGTCATGGCAGTCGCGCAGGTCCCGAACACCGGTTGCAACATGGGGCGGGAGCAAAATAGTGCCAACACTGGCATTCAACTGAGCGTTCTTCGAGACCCGAACGGGGGTCTCGCCAAGGCAGGATAAGGCAGCCAAGCGGGAAGCAGCATCCTGAGAAGGAGCAGCAACGACACGTGTACCGAGACGAGTGGGGTTGAAAGTAATGGAGGCATCCACGGAATCAACTTGATGTCGATGGAGGGAGAAATCGTCAGGAGGCGCAGAATCAAGAGGGAGGAGATCAAAATATTTGGCCCGCGAAGCGGGACCAAACAAGGCTTGATAGGTAGCAGAACTGGAAGGAATCGAGCGAGGGCGGCCGTGACGAGGACGGCGGTGAGAACCCCCAGAGAGAGAGGGGTTAAAAGGCGCAGTAGTTACAACTAGAGAAGGAGCCGCGCCAGGGGACGAGGTAGTCACCACTGGGGGCTTGGGGCTCGACCCAACCACAGAGGAGGGAAGGGAGCCAGGGGAAGGAGTCAGAGAGGCCAAAGGAGGAGCAAGGTCGGGGCCCAATGCAGCGGAGGCTACAGAGCCCGGTCTTCCAATACGGACCGACTCGGGGGCTTGGTCGCCCACCCCACGAGCCTGAGAAGGTAAGCCAGAAGTAGCCGAAACAGGGGTTATCATCTTGACAAAAAGAAGAATTCACTCACGAATGTGCCCCCACACCCACCATGGAGCCACAATTAGAGGCAGGACACCCAACAAGAAGCTATCGCCGATCTTGTCGGGGCCTCCTAGGGGTGCGTCGTGAGTATACGCCCCACAAACGCCACCTTAAGAAACCGACAGTCCGTCGAGATCGGGTTCAGTGACGAAGTGGGGATTGACAATAAAAGGTTCCCCTCGCTCTCGACGTCGGGTACTGCAGTTCTACGGGTGCATGAGTATGCCTCCTCAAGCACCCGGGCGTCAAAATAGAAGAAGTCCATGGAAGAACCAGAACGAGCAAAAGGTCGGCAGGAAACGGCAAGCAGATAGGAGAAGAGGGGGAGAAAAACGAAAAAGAAGGAAAAGGAAAAGGTGCCCAGCAGAATTGGAGAGGACGGCAGCAGGAGCACAAGGCTAGAAAAGGACAGAGGACTGTCCTAAGGAGCATCACACTCCGGCAGCCACCCACGAAGCCCCCACACGGCGACAACGAGCTGAGCGGGGAGGGGGAAATACAGAGTAAGATATTGAAAAGGGGAGAAGTTCTGTTTTTATTGCATATATCGACGTTTCAGCCGGATTAGAGCGGTTTTACGTGTACATCTTACATCGTTAATATAAACGGAAAATCAGGAACATTTTAGTTAATTCTAATGAAAACGCATTGATTTTTATCATTTGTATTGGAAACAACATTGTCATATGTCTTTTCCTGGTTTTCTTAATATGAAACCTCGCTCTATGATTTGAAGTTAAAATCCTCAAATATGGTAAAATAGTGACTTTTTCACGTTTTTTATGAAGTGTGATTTTACGTAAATATATTCGTTTTTACCAATATTTCGATACTACTTCATGTTTTCTCACGATATGTGATTTGGCCGTCATATCTCAGAATTTCGCAAATTTTGCATTTTTAAGCATGTTTCTTGCATTTTGTTTTTTACTAAAAATCATCGAATTTAGCAATATTTTGACGTTTATCATCCCCTTTTCTTTTATGTGATTTAAACAAAATATCATCGAATTAGGCAATATTTTGCCGTTTTTCCACGTTTTGTGAATTATCAGTCCATTTGTATTAATTCATTAAATATATGATAAAAATGATGCAAACACATAATTGATTAGATAATAACCTTAAATACTTCATTTTCAATCATCTATTTGTTTCTCGTTAAAATACTGAGTAAGATATTGAAAAGGGGAAAGTTTGGTTTTTATTGCATATATCGACGTTTCAGCCGGAATAGAGCGGTTTTACGTGTACATCTTCCATCGGTAATATAAACGAAAAATCAGGAACATTTTAGTTAATTCTAATGAAAACACATTGGTTTTTATCATTTGTATTGGAAACAACATTTTGTCATATGTCTTTTCTTGGATCTCTTGGATCTAAACAATACGAAACCTCGCTTTATGATTCGAAGTTAAAATCCTCATATTTGGTATAAACGTGACATTTTTCACGTTTTTCATGTAGTTTGATATTACGTAAATATATTCATTTTTACCAATACTTCGATACTATTTCATGCAGTATTACGATATGTGATTTGGCCTTCAAATCTAAGAATTTCGCATAATATTGCATTTTAAGCAAGTTTTCTTGCATTTTGTTTCGTACTAAAAATCATAAAATTTAGCAATATTTTGACGTTTATCATCCCCTTTTCCTTTATGTGATTTAAACAAAATATCATCGAATTAGGCAATATTTTGCCGTTTTTCCTCGTTTTGTGAATTTTCAGTTTATTGGTATTAATTCATTACATATATGATAAAAATGATGCAAACACATAATTGATTAGATTATAACCTTAAATACTTCATTTTCATTCATCTATTTGTTTCTCGTTAAAATACTGAGTAAGATATTAAAAAGGGGAGAAGTTCGGTTTTTATTGCATATATCGACGTTTCAACCGGAATACAGCGGTTTTACGTGTACATCTTCCATCGGTAATATAAACGAAAAATCAGGAACATTTTAGTTAATTCTAATGAAAACACATTGATTTTTATCATTTGTATTGGAAACAACATTGTCATACGTTTTTCTTGGATCTAAACAATACGAAACCTCGCTTTATGATTCGAAGTTAAAATCCTCAAATTTGGTATAATCGTGAATTTTCACGTTTTTCATGTAGTTTGATATTACGTAAATATATTCATTTTTACCAATACTTCGATACTATTTCATGCAGTATCACGATATGTGATTTGGACTTCAAATCTCAGAATTTCGCATAATATTGCATTTTAAGCAAGTTTTCTTGCATTTTGTTTTGTACTAAAAATCATCGAATTTAGCAATATTTTGACGTTTATCATCCCCTTTTCCTTTATGTGATTTAAACAAAATATCATCGAATTAGGCAATATTTTGCCGTTTTTCCACGTTTTTGTGAATTTTCAGTTTATTGTTATTAATTCATTATATATACGATAAAAATGATGCAAACACATAATTGATTAGAAATTAACCTTAAATACTTCATTTTCAATCAACTATTTGTTTCTTGTTAATATACAGAGTAAGATATTGAAACGGGGAGAAGTTCTGTTTTTATTGCATATATCGACGTTTCAGCCGGATTAGAGCGGTTTTACTTGTACATCTTCCATCGGTAATATAAACGGAAAATCAGTAACATTTTAGTTAATTCTAATGAAAATGCATTGATTTTTATCATTTGTATTGGAAACAACATTTTCATATGTCTTTTCTTTGATCTTCTTAATACGTAACCTCGCTCTATGATTTGAAGTTAAATTCTTCAAATATGGAAAAATAGTGACTTTTTTCACGTTTTTCATGTAGTGTGATTTTACGTAAATATATTCATTTTTACCAATATTTCGATACTACTTCATGTTTTCTCACGATATGTGATTTGGCCGTCATATCTCAGAATTTAACAAATTTTGCATTTTTAAGCAAGTTTCTTGCATTTTGTTTTGTACTAAAAATCATCGAATTTAGCAATATTTTGACGTTTATCATCCCCTTTTCCTTTATGTGATTTAAACAAAATCTCAACGAATTAGGCAATATTTTGCCGTTTTTCCACGTTTTTGTGAATTTTCAGTTTATTGGTACAAATTCATTAAATATACGATAAAAATGATGCAAACACATAATTGATTAGATAATAACCTTAAATACTTCATTTTCAATCGTCTATTTGTTTCTCGTTAAAATACTGAGTAAGATATTGAAAAGGGGAGTAGTTTTGTTTTTATTGCATATATCGACGTTTCAGCCGGAATAGATCGGTTTTACGTGTACATCTTCCATCGGTAATATAAACGGAAAATCAGGAACATTTTAGTTATTCTAATGAAAACACATTGATTTTTATCATTTGTATCGGGAACAACATTGTCATATGAATTTTCTTGGATCCAAATAATACGAAACCTCGCTTTATGATTCGAAGTTAAAATCCTCAAATTTGGTATACTAGTGACTTTTTTCACGTTTTTCATTTAGTTTGATAACGCGTAAATATATTTTTTTTTACCAGTACTTCGATACTATTTCATGTAGTTAGTATCACGATATGTGATTTGGCCTTCAAATCTCAGAATTTCGCATAATATTGCATTTTAAGCAAGTTTTCTTGCATTTTGTTTCGTACTAAAAATCGTCGAATTTAGCAATATTTTGACGTTTATCATCCCCTTTTCCTTTATGTGATTTTAACAAAATATCATCGAATTAGGCAATATTTTGCCGTTTTTCCACGTTTTTGTGAATTTTCAGTTTATTGTTATTAATTCATTAAATATACAATAAAAATGATGCAAACACATAATTGATTAGAAATTAACCTTAAATACTTCATTTTCAATCAACTATTTGTTTCTCGTTAAAATACAGAGTAAGATATTGAAAAGGGGAGAAGTTCTGTTTGTATTGCATATATCGACGTTTCAGCCGGATTAGAGCGGTTTTACGTGTACATCTTCCATCGGCAATATAAAAGGAAAATCAGGAACATTTTAGTTAATTCTAATGAAAACACATTGATTTTTATCATTTATATTGGAAACAACATTGTCATATGTGTTTTCTTGGATCTAAATAATACGAAACCTCGCTTTATGATGCGAAGTTAAAATCCTCAAATTTGGTATATTAGTGACTTTTTTCACGTTTTTCGCAGTTTGAAATTACGACTTTTTATTGCGAAAATATGCCAATTACTGAGAGCGGCGATGGATCGCATTTTGCCCAAACCCTCACTGCAGTTTTCAAAATATCCCAAACATCCCAAATTCGACCCTTTAACCATATTTTGGAGCCAAATTCTGGCTCTCTGCACGTATTCGCAGTTTGAAATTACAACTTTTTATACCGCAAATATGCCAAATACTGAGAGCAGCGATGATTCACATTTTGCCCAAACCCCCCTGCAGTTTTCAAAATATCCCCAAAATCCAAAATTCGACCCTTGAGCTATATTTTGGAGCCAATTTCTGGCTCTCTTCACGTATTCGCAGTTTGAAATTTCGACTTTTTATACCGAAAATATGCCAATTACTGAAAGTTGCGATGGATCGCATTTTGCCCAAACCCTCCCTGCAGTTTTCAAAATATTCCAAACATCCAAAATTCGACGCTTGAGCAATATTTTGAGGCCAAATTCTGGCTCTCGGCACGTATTCGCAGTTTGAAATTGCGACTTTTTATACCGTAAATATGCCAATTACTGAGAGCAGCGAAGGGTCACATTTTGCCAAAAAAAAACCAGCAGTTTTCGAAATATCCCAAACATCCCAAATTCGACCCTTAAGCCATATATTGGAGCCAATTTTTGGCTCTCTGCACGTATTCGCAGTTTGAAGTTAAAACTTTTTATACCGCAAATATGCCAAATACTGAGAGCAGCGATGATTCACATTATGCCCAAAATCCCCTGCAGTTTTCAAAATATCCCAAAAATCCAAAATTCGACCCTTGAGCCATATTTTGGAGCCAATTTCTGGCTCTTTTCACATATTCGCAGTTTGAAATTTCGACTTTTTATACCTAAAATATGCCAACACGCTGGCAGAGGTCTCCAGCAACACGCTGGCAGGGATCTCCAGCAACACACTGGCAGAAGTCTCCAGCAACACACTGGCAGGGGTCTCCAGCAACACACTGGCAGAGGTCTCCAGCTGCAGAGGCTTAAGAGAGGGATGCAGAGGCTGAAGAGAATAATGCAGAGGCTCAAGAGAGTGATGCAGAGGCACAAGAGAGTGATGCAGAGGCTCAAGAGAGTGATGCAGAGGATCAAGAGAGTGATGCTGAGGCTCAAGAGAGGGATGCAGAGGCTCAAGAGAGGGATGCAGAGATTGAAGAGAGTGATGAAGAGGCTCAAGAAAGTGATGCAGAGGCTTAAGAGAGGGATTCCGAGGCTCAAGAAAGTGATGCAGAGGCTCAAGAGAGGGATGCAGAGATTGAAGAGAGTGATGAAGAGGCTCAAGAGAGTGATGCAGAGACTTAAGAGAGGGATGCCGAGGCTCAAGTAAGTGATGCAGAGGCTTAAGAGAGTGATGCAGAGGCATAAGAGAGGGATTCAGGGGCTCAAGAGAGGAATGCAGAGGCTCAAGAGAGTGATGCAGAGGCTTAAGAGAGTGATGCAAAGGCTCAAGAGAGAGATGCAGAGGCTCATGAGAGGGATGCAGAGGCTCAAGAGAGGGAGGCAGAGGCTCAAGAAAGGGATGCAGAGTCATAAAAAAGTGATGCAGATTATCAAAATAGGGATGCAGAGGCTTAAGAGGGAGATGCAGCGGCTCAAGAGAGTGATGCAGAGGCTCAAGAGAGGGATGCAGAGGCTGAAGAGAGTGATGCAGACTCAAGAGAGTTATGCAGAGGATCAAGAGAGTGGTGCAGAGGCTTACGACAGTGATTCAGAGGCTCAAGAGAGGGATGTAAAGGCTCAAGAGAGTGATGCAGAAGCTTATGAGAGTGATGCAGAGGATTAAGAGAGTGATGCAGAGGCTCAAGAGAGTGATGCAGAGGCTCAAGAGAGGGACTCATATGCTCAAGAGATGGATGCAGAGGCTTACGAGAGTGATGCAGAGGCTCAAGAGAGTGATGCAGAGGCTTAAGAGAGGGATGTAGAGGCTCAAGGGAGTGATGCAGAGGCTCAAGAGAGTGATGCAGAGGCCTAGGAGAATGATGCAGAGGCTCAAGAGAGGGATGCAGAGGTTGAAGAGAGTGATGCAGAGGCTCAAGAGAGGGATGCAGAGGCTCAAGAGAGAGATTCAGAGGCTTCCGAGAGTGATGCAGAGGCTTAAGAGAGTGATGCAGAGGCTTAAGCCTCTGCATCACTCTCTTAAGCCTCTCTTAAGCCTCTCCCTGCATCCCTCTCTTGAGAGGGATGCAGGGGCTCAAGAGAGGGATGCAGAGGCTCAAGAGAGTGATACAGAGGCTCAAGAGAGTGATGCAGAGGATGAAGAGAGGGATGCAGAGGCTTAAAAATGTGATGCAAAGGCTCAAAATAAAGATGCAGAGGCTTAAGAGGGTGATGCAGAGGCTCAAGAGAGGGATGCAGAGGCTGAAGAGAGTTATGCAGAGGCTAAAGAGAGTGATGCAGAGGCTCAAGAGAGTGATGCAGAGGATGAAGAGAGGGATGCAGAGGCTCATGAGAGGGCTGCAGGAGTTCACGAGAGGGATGCAGAGGCTCAAGAGAGTGATGCAGAGGCTTAAGAGAGGTATGCTGAGGCTGAAGAGAGTGATGCAGAGGATTAAGAGAGGAATGCAGAAGCTGAAGAGAATGATGCAGAGGCTTAAGAGAGGAATGCAGAGGCTGAAGAGAATGATGCAGAGGCTCAAGAGAGTGATGCAGAGGTCCAAGAGAGTGATGCAGAGGCTCAAGAGAGTGATGCAGAGAATCAAGAGAGTGATGCTGAGGCTCAAGAGAGTGATGCACAGGCTGAAAAGAGTGTTGCAGAGGCTCAAGAGAGGGATGCAGAGGCTCAAGAGGGTGATGCAGAGCCTCAAGAGAGTAATGCAATGGCTCTAGAGAGGGATGCAGAGGATAAAGAGAGTGATGCAGAGGCTCGAGAGAGTGATGCAGAGGCTCAAAAGAGGGATTCAGAGGCTCAAGAGAGGGATGCAGAGGCTGATGAGAGTGTTGCAGAGGCTCAAGAGAGGGATGCAGAGGCTCAAGAGAGTGATGAAGAGGCTCAAGAGAGTTATGCAAAGGCTCAAGAGAGTGAAGCAGAGGCTTACGAGAGTGATGCAGAGGCTCAAGAGAGGGATGTAGAGGCTCAAGAGAGTGATGCAGGAGCTCAAGAGAGTGCTGCCGAGGCTCAAGAGAGTGATGCAGAGGCATAAGAAAGGGATGCAGGGGCTCAAGAGAGGAATGCAGAGGCTCAAGAGAGTGATGCAGAGGCTTAAGAGAGTGATGCAGAGGCATAAGAAAGGGATGCAGGGGCTCAAGAGAGGAATGCAGAGGCTCAAGAGAGTGATGCAGAGGCTTAAGAGAGTGATGCAAAGGCTCAAGAGAGAGATGCAGAGGCTCATGAGAGGGATGCAGAGGCTCAAGAGAGGGAGGCAGAGGCTCAAGAAAGGGATGCAGAGTCTTAAAAAAGTGATGCAGATTATCAAAATAGGGATGCAGAGGCTTAAGAGGGAGATGCAGCGGCTCAAGAGAGTGATGCAGAGGCTCAAGAGAGGGATGCAGAGGCTGAAGAGAGTAATGCAGACTCAAGAGAGTTATGCAGAGGATCAAGAGAGTGGTGCAGAGGCTTACGACAGTGATTCAGAGGCTCAAGAGAGGGATGTAAAGGCTCAAGAGCTTATGCAGAAGCTTATGAGAGTGATGCAGAGGATTAAGAGATGGATGCAGAGGCTTAAGAGAGTGATGCAGAGGCTTAAGAGAGGGATGTAGAGGCTCAAGGGAGTGATGCAGAGGCTCAAGAGAGTGATGCAGAGCCCTAGGAGAATGATGCAGAGGCTCAAGAGAGGGATGCAGAGGTTGAAAAGAGTGATGCAGAGGCTCAAGAGAGGGATGCAGAGGCTCAAGAGAGAGATTCAGAGGCTTCCGAGAGTGATGCAGAGGCTTAAGAGAGTGATGCAGAGGCTTAAGAGAGTGATGCAGAGGCTCAAGAGAGTGATGCAGAGGATGAAGAGAGGGATGCAGAGGCTCATGAGAGGGCTGCAGGAGTTCAAGGGAGGGATGCAGAGGCTCAAGAGAGTGATGCAGAGGCTTAAGAGAGGTATGCAGAGGTTCAAGAGAGTGATGCAGAGGCTTAAGAGAGGAATGCAGAAGCTGAAGAGAATGATGCAGAGGCTCAAGAGAGTGATGCAGAGGCACAAGAGAGTGATGCAGAGGCTCAAGAGAGTGATGCAGAGGATCATGAGAGTGATGCTGAGGCTCAAGAGAGTGATGCAGAGACTTAAAAATGTGATGCAAAGGCTCAAAATAAAGATGCAGAGGCATAAGAGGGTGATGCAGAGGCTCAAGAGAGGGATGCAGAGGCTCAAGAGAGTGATACAGAGGCTGAAGAGAGTGATGCAGAGGCTCAAGAGAGTGATGCAGAGGATGAAGAGAGGGATGCAGAGGCTCATGAGAAGGCTGCAGGAGTTCACGAGAGGGATGCAGAGGCTCAAGAGAGTGATGCAGAGGCTTAAGAGAGGTATGCAGAGGCTCAAGAGAGTGATGCAGAGGCTTAAGAGAGGGATGCAGAGGCTGAAGAGAATGATGCAGAGGCTCAAGAGAGTGATGCAGAGGCACAAGAGAGTGATGCAGAGGCTCAAGAGAGTGATGCAGAGGATCATGAGAGTGATGCTGAGGCTCAAGAGAGGGATGCAGAGGCTGATGAGAGTGTTGCAGAGGCTCAAGAGAGGGATGCAGAGGCTCAAGAGAGTGATGCAGAGACTCAAGAGAGTTATGCAGAGGCTCAAGAGAGTGAAGCAGAGGCTTACGAGAGTGATGCAGAGGCTCAAGAGAGGGATGTAGAGGCTCAAGAGAGTGATGCAGGAGCTCAAGAGAGTGCTGCCGAGGCTCAAGAGAGTGATGCAGAGGCTCAAGAAAGGGATGCAGACATTGAAGAGAGTGATGAAGAGGCTGAAGAGAGTGATGCAGAGGCTTAAGGGAGGGATGCCGAGGTTCAAGAGAGTGATGCAGAGGATTAAGAGATGGATGCCGAGGCTCAAGAGTGATGCAGAGGCTCAAGAGAGGGATGCAGAGTTTGAAGAGAGTGATGAAGAGGCTCAAGAGAGTTATGCAGAGGCTTAAGAGAGGGATGTTGAGGCTCAAGAGAGTGATGCAGAGGCTTAAGAGAGTGATGCAGAGGCATAAGAAAGGGATGCAGGGGCTCAAGAGAGGAATGCAGAGGCTCAAGAGAGTGATGCAGAGGCTTAAGAGAGTGATGCAAAGGCTCAAGAGAGAGATGCAGAGGCTCATGAGAGGGATGCAGAGGCTTACGAGAGTGATGCAGAGGCTAAAGAGAGGGACGTAGAGGCTCAAGAGTGTGATGCAGGAGCTCAAGAAAGTGATGCAGAGGCTCAAGCGAGTGATGCCGAGGCTCAAGAGAGTGATGCAGAGGCTCACGAGAGTGATGCAGAGGCTCAAGAGAATGATGCAGAGGCTCAACAGAGTGATGCAGAGGCTCAAGAGAGGGATGCAGAGGATCAAGAGAGGGATGCAGAGATTGAAGAGAGTGATGATGAGGCTCAAGAAAGTGATGCAGAGGCTTAAGAGAGGGATTCCGAGGCTCAAGAAAGTGATGCAGAGGCTCAAGAGAGGGATGAAGAGATTGAAGAGAGTGACGAAGAGGCTCAAGAGAGTGATGCAGAGGCTTGAGAGAGGGATGCCGAGGCTCAAGTAAGTGATGCAGAGGCTTAAGAGAGTGATGCAGAGGCTCAAGTAAGTGATGCAGAGGCTTAAGAGAGTGATGCAGAGGCATAAGAGAGGGATGCAGGGGCTCAAGAGAGGGATGCAGAGGCTCAAGAGAGTGATGCAGAGACTCAAGAGAGTTATGCAGAGGCTCAAGAGAGTGAAGCAGAGAATTACGAGAGTGATGCAGAGGCTCAAGAGAGTTATGCAGAGGCTTAAGAGAGGGATGTTGAGGCTCAAGAGAGTGATGCAGAGGCTTAAGAGAGTGATGCAGAGGCATATGAAAGGGATGCAGGGGCTCAAGAGACGAATGCAGAGGCTCAAGAGAGTGATGCAGAGGCTTAAGAGAATGATGCAAAGGCTCAAGAGAGAGATGCAGAGGCTCATGAGAGGGATGCAGAGGCTTACGAGAGTGATGCAGAGGCTAAAGAGAGGGACGTAGAGGCTCAAGAGTGTGATGCAGGAGCTCAAGAAAGTGATGCAGAGGCTCAAGCGAGTGATGCCGAGGCTCAAGAGAGTGACGCAGAGGCTCACGAGAGTGATGCAGAGGCTCAAGACAATGATGCAGAGGCTCAACAGAGTGATGCAGAGGCTCATGAGAGGGATGCAGACGATCAAGAGAGGGATGCAGAGATTGAAGAGAGTGATGAAGAGGCTCAAGAAAGTGATGCAGAGGCTTAAGAGAGGGATTCCGAGGCTCAAGAAAGTGATGCAGAGGCTCAAGAGAGGGATGCAGAGATTGAAGAGAGTGATGAAGAGGCTCAAGAGAGTGATGCAGAGGCTTAAGAGAGGGATGCCGAGGCTCAAGTAAGTGATGCAGAGGCTTAAGAGAGTGATGCAGAGGCATAAGAGAGGGATGCAGGGGCTCAAGAGAGGAATGCAGAGGCTCAAGAGAGTGATGCAGAGGCTTAAGAGAGTGATGCAAAGGCTCAAGAGAGAGATGCAGAGGCTCATGAGAGGGATGCTGAGGCTTACGAGAGTGATGCAGAGGATTAAGAGAGTGATGCAGAGGCTCAAGAGAGTGATGCAGATGCTCAAGAGAGGGATGTAGAGGATAAAGAGAGTGATGCAGAGGTTCAAAAGAGGGATTCAGAGGCTCAAGAGAGGGATGCAGAGGCTGATGAGAGTGTTGCAGAGGCTCAAGAGAGGGATGCAGAAGCTCAAGAGAGTGATGCAGAGACTCAAGAGAGTTATGCAGAGGCTCAAGAGAGTGAAGCAGAGGCTTACGAGAGTGATACAGAGGCTCAAGAGAGGGATGTAGAGGCTCAAGAGAGTGATGCAGGAGCTCAAGTGAGTGCTGCAAAGGCTCAAGAGAGTGATGCAGAGGCTCAAGAGAGTGATGCAGAGGATCAAGAGAGTGATGCAGAGGCTCAAGAGAATGATGTAGAGGCTTAAGAGAGGGATGCAGAGGCTCAAGAGAGGGATGCAGAGATTGAAGAGAGTGATGAAGAGGCTCAAGAGAGTGATGCAGAGACTCAAGAGAGTTATGCAGAGGCTCAAGAGAGTGAAGCAGAGGCTTACGAGAGTGATGCAGAGGCTCAAGAGAGGGATGTAGAGGCTCAAGAGAGTGATGCAGGAGCTCAAGAGAGTGCTGCCGAGGCTCAAGAGAGTGATGCAGAGGCTCAACAGAGGGATGCAGACATTGAAGAGAGTGATGAAGAGGCTGAAGAGAGTGATGCAGAGGCTTAAGAGAGGGATGTCGAGGTTCAAGAGAGTGATGCAGAGGCTTAAGAGAGGGATGCCGAGGTTCAAGAGAGTGATGCAGAGGATTAAGAGATGGATGCCGAGGCTCAAGAGTGATGCAGAGGCTCAAGAGAGGGATGCAGAGATTGAAGAGAGTGATGAAGAGGCTCAAGAGAGTTATGCAGAGGCTTAAGAGAGGGATGTTGAGGCTCAAGAGAGTGATGCAGAGGCTTAAGAGAGTGATGCAGAGGCATATGAAAGGGATGCAGGGGCTCAAGAGAGGAATGCAGAGGCTCAAGAGAGTGATGCAGAGGCTTAAGAGAATGATGCAAAGGCTCAAGAGAGAGATGCAGAGGCTCATGAGAGGGATGCAGAGGCTTACGAGAGTGATGCAGAGGCTAAAGAGAGGGACGTAGAGGCTCAAGAGTGTGATGCAGGAGCTCAAGAAAGTGATGCAGAGGCTCAAGCGAGTGATGCCGAGGCTCAAGAGAGTGATGCAGAGGCTCACGAGAGTGATGCAGAGGCTCAAGAGAATGATGCAGAGGCTCAACAGAGTGATGCAGAGGCTCATGAGAGGGACGCAGAGGATCAAGAGAGGGATGCAGAGATTGAAGAGAGTGATGAAGAGGCTCAAGAAAGTGATGCAGAGGCTTAAGAGAGGGATTCCGAGGCTCAAGAAAGTGATGCAGAGGCTCAAGAGAGGGATGCAGAGATTGAAGAGAGTGATGAAGAGGCTCAAGAGAGTGATGCAGAGGCTTAAGAGAGGGATGTCGAGGCTCAAGTAAGTGATGCAGAGGCTTAAGAGAGTGATGCAGAAGCATAAGAGAGGGATGCAGGGGCTCAAGAGAGGGATGCAGAGGCTCAAGAGAGTGATGCAGAGGCTTAAGAGAGTGATGCAAAGGCTCAAGAGAGAGATGCAGAGGCTCATGAGAGGGATGCTGAGGCTTACGAGAGTGATGCAGAGGATTAAGAGAGTGACGCAGAGGCTCAAGAGAGTGATGCAGATGCTCAAGAGAGGGATGCAGAGGATAAAGAGAGTGATGCAGAGGCTCGAAAGAGTGATGCTTAGGTTCAAAAGAGGGATTCAGAGGCTCAAGAGAGAGATGCAGAGGCTGATGAGAGTGCTGCAGAGACTCAAGAGAGTGATGCAGGAGCTCAAGTGAGTGCTGCAAAGGCTCAAGAGAGTGATGCAGAGGCTCAAGAGAGTGATGCAGAGGATCAAGAGAGTGATGCAGAGGCTCAAGAGAATGATGTAGAGGCTTAAGAGAGGGATGCAGAGGCTCAAGAGAGGGATGCAGAGATTTAAGAGAGTGATGAAGAGGCTCAAGAAAGTGATGCAGAGGCTTAAGAGAGGGATGCCGAGGCTCAAGAGAGTGATGCAGAGGCTCATGAGAGGGATGCAGACATTGAAGAGAGTGATGAAGATGCTCAAGAGAGTGATGCAGAGGCGTAAGAGAGGGATGCCGAGGCTCAAGAGAGTGATGCAGAGGCTTAAGACTGGGATGCCGAGGCTCAAGAGAGTGATGCAGAGGCTCAAGAGAGGGATGTGAACACCATGCAAAGGGTAGTGAACACCACGCCAAGGGTAATGAACGCCACACCAGGGGTTGTGAACACCACGTCAAGGATAGTGAACACCACACCAAGGGTAGTGAACACCACACAAAGGGTAGTGAACATCACGGCATGGGTAGTGAACACCACGTCAAGGTTAGTGAAAACCATGCTAATGGTGGTGAACACCATGCCAAGGGAAGTGAACACAATGCCAAGGGTAGTGAACACCATGCCAAGGGTAATGAACACCTTGCCAGGGGTAGTGAACACCACGTTATGGGTAGTGAACACCAAATGAAGGGTAGTGAACACCACGCCAAGGCTAGTAAACACCACGCCAAGGGTAGTGAACACCATGCAAAGGGTAGTGAACACCACGCTAAGAGTAGTGAACACCACGTCATGGGTAGTGAACACCACGCTAAGAGTAGTGAACATTACGCCAAGGGTAGTGAACACCATGCGAAGGGTAGTGAGCACCACACCAAGGGAAGTGAAAACCATGTCAAGGGTAGTGTACACCACGCCAAGTTCAGTGAACACCACGCCACGTTCAGTGAATACCACGCCAAGGGTAGTGAACACCACGCCAAGGGTAGTGAACACCACGCATAGGGAAGTGAACACCACGTCAAGGGTAGTGAACACCACGCCAGGGGTCGTGAACACCACCACAAGGGTAGTGAACACCATGCCAAAGGTAGTGAACACCATGCGAATGGTAGTGAACACTAAGCCAAAGGTAGTAAACACCACGCCAAGGGTGGTGAACACCACGCCAGGGGTAGTGAACACCACGCAAACGGTAGTGAAGACCACGCCAAGGGTAGTGAACATCACGCCAAGGGTAGTGAACATCAAGCCATTGGTTGTGAACATCAAGCCAAAGGTAGTGAACACCACGCCAAGGGAAGTGAACATAACGCCAAGGGTAGTGAACATCACGTCAAGGGTAGTGAACATCAAGCCATTGGTTGTGAACATCAAGCCAAAGGTAGTGAACACCACGCCAAGGGTAGTGAACACTATGCCATGGGTAGTGAACACCACGCCAAGGGTAGTGAACACCACGTCAAGGTTAGTGGAAACCATGCAAAGGGTAGTGAACACCATGGCAAGGGAAGTGAACACTATGCCAAGGGTAGTGAACACTATGCTAAGGGTAGTGAACACCTCGCCAGGGGTTGTGAACACCACGCCAAGGGTAGTGAACACCAAATGAAGGGTAGTGAACACCATGCCAAGGGTAGTGAACACCACGCCAAGGTTAGTAAATATCAAGCCAAGGTTAGTGAACACCATGCAAAGGAAAGTGAACACCATGCCAAGGGTAGTGAACACCACGCGAAGGGTAATGAACCCCACGCCAAAGGTAGTGAACACCACGTAAAGGGTAGTGAACACTATGCCAAGGGTAGTGAACACTAGGCCAAGGGTAGTGAACACCTCGCCAGGGGTAGTGAACACCACGCCAAGGGTAGTGAACACCAAATGAAGGGTAGTGAATAACACGCCAAGAGTAGTGAACACCACGCCAAGGTTAGTGAACACCACGCTATGGGTAGTGAACACGATGCCAAGGGAAGTGAACACCATGTTAAGGGTAGTGAACACCACGCCAAGGGTAGTGAATACCACACGAAGGGTAGTGAACACCACGCTAAGAGTAGTGAACACCACGTCATGGGTAGTGAACACTACGCCAAGGGAAGTGAACACCACGCCAAGAGTAGTGAACATTACGCCAAGGATAGTGAACACCACCCCAATAAATAGTGAGCATTACACCACGGGTAGTGAAAACCATGTCAAGGGTAGTGAACACCACGCCAAGTTCAGTGAACACCACGCCACGTTCCGTGAATACCACGCCAAGGGTAGTGAACACCACACCAAGGGTAGTGAACACCACGATCAGGGTAGTGAACACCACGTCAAGGGTAGTGAACACCACGCCAGGGGTCGTGAACACCACACCAAGGGTAGTAAACACCATGCCAAGAGTAGTGAACTCCTTCCCAATGGTAGTGAACACCACGCGAAGGGTAGTGAAGACCACGCTAAGGGTAGTGAACACCACGCCAAGGTAGTGAACACCACGCCAAGGGTAGTGAACACCATGCCAAGGGTAGTGAACACCATGCCAATTGTAGTGAACACCAAGCCAAGGGTAGTAAACACCACGCCAAGGGAAGTGAACACCACGCCATGGGTAGTGAACACTATGCCATGGGTAGTGAAAACCACGCCAAGGGTGGTGAACACCAAGCCAAGGTTAGTGAACCCCACGCCAAGGGTAGTGAAAACCACGCCAAAGGTAGTGAACGTGACGTTAAGGGTAGTGAACACCACGTTAAGGGTAGTGAACAGCACGCCAAGTGTAGTGAACCCCACGCCAAGGGTAGTGAACACCACGCTAAGTGTAGTGAACACAACGCCAAGGGGAGTGAACACCACACAAAGGGTAGTGAACACCACATCAAGGGTAGTGAACACCATGTCAAGGGCATTGAACACCACGCCAAGGGTAGTGAACACCACGCCAAGGGTAGTGAACACCACGCAAAGAGTAGTGAACACCACGTCAAGAGTAGGGAACACCACGCCAAGGGTAGTGAACACCACGCAATGGGTAGTGAACACCACGCCAAGGGTAGTGAACAACATGCCAAGGTAGTGAACACCACGCCAAGGGTCGTGAACACCACACAAAGGGTAATGAACACAACGCCAAGGGTGATGAACACCACATCAAGGGTTAGTGAAAACGAAGGTAAGGGTAGTGAACACTATGCCAATGGTAGTGAACACCATGCCAAGGGTGGTGAACACCACGCCAGGGGTAGTGAACACCACGCCAAGGGTAGTGAACACCAAATCAAGGGTAGTGAACACCAAGCTAAGGGTAGTCAACACCAGTCGAAGGGTAGTGAAGACCATGCCAAGGGTAGTGAACACCACGCCAAGGGTAGTGAACACCACGCCAAGGGTAGTGAACACCATGTAAAGGGAAGTGAACACCGTGCTAAGGGTAGTGAACCCCACGCCAAGGGTAATGAACACCAGGCGAAGGGTAGTGAACACCATGCCATTGGTAGTGAACACCACGCCAAGGGTAGTGAACACCACGCCAAGGGTAGTGAACAATATGCCAAGGGTAGTGAACACCTCGCCAAGGTTAGTGAACACCACGTCAAGCGTAGTGAACACCACGCCACGTTCAGTGAATACCACGCCAAGGGTAGTGAACACCACGCCAAGAGTAGTGAACACCACGCCCAGGGTAGTGAACACCACGTTAAGAGTAGTGAACACCACGTCATGGGTAGTGAACACCAAGCCAAGGGTAGTGAACACCACGCCAAGGGTAGTGAGCACCACACCAAGGGTAGTGAAAAACTTAGCGTGGTGTTCACAAGGGTAGTGAACACCACGCTAAGGATAGTGAACACCACGTTAAGCATAGTGAACACCACGCCAAGTTCAGTGAACACCAAACCAAGGGTAGTGAACACAACGGCAAGGGTTGTGAACACCACGCCAAGTTCAGTGAACACCACGCCAAGTTCAGTGAACACCACGCAACGTTCAGTGAGTACCACGCCAAGGGTAGTGAACACCACACCTAGGGTAGTGAACACCACGTCAAGTGTAGTGAACACCACGCCAAGGGTAGTGACCACCACGCTATAAGTAGTGAACACCACGCTAAGGGTAGGGAACACCACGCTAAGGGTAGTGAACACCATGCCAAGGGTAGCGAACACCACGCCCAGGGTAGTGAACACCACGTGAAGGGTAGTGAACACCACTCCAAGGGCAGTGAACACCACTCCAAGGGCAGTGAACACCACGCAAAGGGTAGTGAACACCACGCCAAGGGTAGTGAACACCACACCAAGGGTAGTGAACACCAGGCCAAGGATAGTGAACACCACGCCAAGGGTAGTGAACACCACGCTAAGGGTAGTGAACACCATGCCAATGGTAGTGAACACTAAGCGAAGGGTAGTGAACACCAAGCCAAGGGTAGTGAACACCACGCAAAGGGTAGTGAACATGACGCCAAGGGTAGTGAACACCATGCAAAGGGTAGTGAACACCACGCTAAGAGTAGTGAACACCACGTCATGGGTAGTGAACACCACGCTAAGAGTAGTGAACATTACGCCAAGGGTAGTGAACACCATGCGAAGGGTAGTGAGCACCACACCAAGGGAAGTGAAAACCATGTCAAGGGTAGTGTACACCACGCCAAGTTCAGTGAACACCACGCCACGTTCAGTGAATACCACGCCAAGGGTAGTGAACACCACGCCAAGGGTAGTGAACACCACGCATAGGGTAGTGAACACCACGTCAAGGGTAGTGAACACCACGCCAGGGGTCGTGAACACCACCACAAGGGTAGTGAACACCATGCCAAAGGTAGTGAACACCATGCGAATGGTAGTGAACACTAAGCCAAAGGTAGTAAACACCACGCCAAGGGTGGTGAACACCACGCCAGGGGTAGTGAACACCACGCAAACGGTAGTGAAGACCACGCCAAGGGTAGTGAACATCACGCCAAGGGTAGTGAACATCAAGCCATTGGTTGTGAACATCAAGCCAAAGGTAGTGAACACCACGCCAAGGGAAGTAAACATAACGCCAAGGGTAGTGAACATCACGTCAAGGGTAGTGAACATCAAGCCATTGGTTGTGAACATCAAGCAAAAGGTAGTGAACACCACGCCAAGGGTAGTGAACACTATGCCATGGGTAGTGAACACCACGCGAAGGGTAGTGAACACCACGTCAAGGTTAGTGGAAACCATGCAAAGGGTAGTGAACACCATGGCAAGGGAAGTGAACACTATGCCAAGGGTAGTGAACACTATGCTAAGGGTAGTGAACACCTCGCCAGGGGTTGTGAACACCACGCCAAGGGTAGTGAACACCAAATGAAGGGTAGTGAACACCATGCCAAGGGTAGTGAACACCACGCCAAGGTTAGTAAATATCAAGCCAAGGTTAGTGAACACCATGCAAAGGAAAGTGAACACCATGCCAAGGGTAGTGAACACCACGCGAAGGGTAATGAACCCCACGCCAAAGGTAGTGAACACCACGTAAAGGGTAGTGAACACTATGCCAAGGGTAGTGAACACTAGGCCAAGGGTAGTGAACACCTCGCCAGGGGTAGTGAACACCACGCCAAGGGTAGTGAACACCAAATGAAGGGTAGTGAATAACACGCCAAGAGTAGTGAACACCACGCCAAGGTTAGTGAACACCACGCTATGGGTAGTGAACACGATGCCAAGGGAAGTGAACACCATGTTAAGGGTAGTGAACACCACGCCAAGGGTAGTGAATACCACACGAAGGGTAGTGAACACCACGCTAAGAGTAGTGAACACCACGTCATGGGTAGTGAACACTACGCCAAGGGAAGTGAACACCACGCCAAGAGTAGTGAACATTACGCCAAGGATAGTGAACACCACCCCAAAAAATAGTGAGCATTACACCACGGGTAGTGAAAACCATGTCAAGGGTAGTGAACACCACGCCAAGTTCAGTGAACACCACGCCACGTTCCGTGAATACCACGCCAAGGGTAGTGAACACCACACCAAGGGTAGTGAACACCACGATCAGGGTAGTGAACACCACGTCAAGGGTAGTGAACACCACGCCAGGGGTCGTGAACACCACACCAAGGGTAGTAAACACCATGCCAAGAGTAGTGAACTCCTTCCCAATGGTAGTGAACACCACGCGAAGGGTAGTGAAGACCACGCTAAGGGTAGTGAACACCACGCCAAGGTAGTGAACACCACGCCAAGGGTAGTGAACACCATGCCAAGGGTAGTGAACACCATGCCAATTGTAGTGAACACCAAGCCAAGGGTAGTAAACACCACGCCAAGGGAAGTGAACACCACGCCATGGGTAGTGAACACTATGCCATGGGTAGTGAAAACCACGCCAAGGGTGGTGAACACCAAGCCAAGGTTAGTGAACCCCACGCCAAGGGTAGTGAAAACCACGCCAAAGGTAGTGAACGTGACGTTAAGGGTAGTGAACACCACGTTAAGGGTAGTGAACAGCACGCCAAGTGTAGTGAACCCCACGCCAAGGGTAGTGAACACCACGCTAAGTGTAGTGAACACAACGCCAAGGGGAGTGAACACCACACAAAGGGTAGTGAACACCACATCAAGGGTAGTGAACACCATGTCAAGGGCATTGAACACCACGCCAAGGGTAGTGAACACCACGCCAAGGGTAGTGAACACCACGCAAAGAGTAGTGAACACCACGTCAAGAGTAGGGAACACCACGCCAAGGGTAGTGAACACCACGCAATGGGTAGTGAACACCACGCCAAGGGTAGTGAACAACATGCCAAGGTAGTGAACACCACGCCAAGGGTCGTGAACACCACACAAAGGGTAATGAACACAACGCCAAGGGTGATGAACACCACATCAAGGGTTAGTGAAAACGAAGGTAAGGGTAGTGAACACTATGCCAATGGTAGTGAACACCATGCCAAGGGTGGTGAACACCACGCCAGGGGTAGTGAACACCACGCCAAGGGTAGTGAACACCAAATCAAGGGTAGTGAACACCAAGCTAAGGGTAGTCAACACCAGTCGAAGGGTAGTGAAGACCATGCCAAGGGTAGTGAACACCACGCCAAGGGTAGTGAACACCACGCCAAGGGTAGTGAACACCATGTAAAGGGAAGTGAACACCGTGCTAAGGGTAGTGAACCCCACGCCAAGGGTAATGAACACCAGGCGAAGGGTAGTGAACACCATGCCATTGGTAGTGAACACCACGCCAAGGGTAGTGAACACCACGCCAAGGGTAGTGAACAATATGCCAAGGGTAGTGAACACCTCGCCAAGGTTAGTGAACACCACGTCAAGCGTAGTGAACACCACGCCACGTTCAGTGAATACCACGCCAAGGGTAGTGAACACCACGCCAAGAGTAGTGAACACCACGCCCAGGGTAGTGAACACCACGTTAAGAGTAGTGAACACCACGTCATGGGTAGTGAACACCAAGCCAAGGGTAGTGAACACCACGCCAAGGGTAGTGAGCACCACACCAAGGGTAGTGAAAAACTTAGCGTGGTGTTCACAAGGGTAGTGAACACCACGCTAAGGATAGTGAACACCACGTTAAGCATAGTGAACACCACGCCAAGTTCAGTGAACACCAAACCAAGGGTAGTGAACACAACGGCAAGGGTTGTGAACACCACGCCAAGTTCAGTGAACACCACGCCAAGTTCAGTGAACACCACGCAACGTTCAGTGAGTACCACGCCAAGGGTAGTGAACACCACACCTAGGGTAGTGAACACCACGTCAAGTGTAGTGAACACCACGCCAAGGGTAGTGACCACCACGCTATAAGTAGTGAACACCACGCTAAGGGTAGGGAACACCACGCTAAGGGTAGTGAACACCATGCCAAGGGTAGCGAACACCACGCCCAGGGTAGTGAACACCACGTGAAGGGTAGTGAACACCACTCCAAGGGCAGTGAACACCACTCCAAGGGCAGTGAACACCACGCAAAGGGTAGTGAACACCACGCCAAGGGTAGTGAACACCACACCAAGGGTAGTGAACACCAGGCCAAGGATAGTGAACACCACGCCAAGGGTAGTGAACACCACGCTAAGGGTAGTGAACACCATGCCAATGGTAGTGAACACTAAGCGAAGGGTAGTGAACACCAAGCCAAGGGTAGTGAACACCACGCAAAGGGTAGTGAACATGACGCCAAAGGTAGTGAACACCACGCTAAGGGTAGTAAACACCACGCCATGGGTAGTGAACACCATGCCATAGGTAGTGAACACCACGCCAAGGGCAGTGAACACCACGCCAAGGGTAGTGAACACCACGCTAAGGGTAGTGAACACCACGCTAAGGGAAGCAACACCACGCCAAGGGTAGTGAACACCACGCCAAGGGTAGTGAACACTATGCCAAGGATAGTGAACACTATGCCAAGGGTAGTGAACACCATGCCAAGGGAAGTGAACACCACGTCCAGGGTAGTGAACACCACTCCAAGGGTAGTGAACACCACTCCAAGGGCAGTGAACACCACGCAAAGGGTAGTGAACACCACGTCAAGGGTAGTGAACACCACGCCAAGGGTAGTGAACACCACGCCAAGGATAGTGAACACCACACCAAGGGTATTGAACACCACGCTAAAGGTAGTGAACACCATGCCAAGGGTAGTGAACACCATGTCAATGGTAGTGAACACTAAGCGAAGGGTAGTGAACACCAAGCCAAGGGTAGTGAACACCACGCAAAGGGTAGTGAACATGACGCCTTGGGTAGTGAACACCACGCCAAGGGTAGTAAACACCACCCCATGGGTAGTGAACACCACGCCAAGGGCAGTGAACACCACGTTATGGGTGGTGAAGAACATGCCAAGGGTAGTGATCACCACGCCAAGGGTAGTGAACACCACGCCATGGGTAGTGAACACCATGCCATGGGTAGTGAACACCACGGAAAGTTCAGTGAACATCACGCTAAGGGTAGTGAACACCACGCCAAGGGTAGTGAATACCACGGCAAGGGTTGTGAACACCACGCCTTGGATAGTAAACACAACTCCAAGGATAGTGAACACCACGCTAAGGATAGTGAACACCACGCCTAGTTCAGTGAACACCACGCCAAGGATAGTAAACACCACTCCAAGGATAGTGAACACCACGCCAAGTTCAGTGAACACCACGCCAAGGTTAGTGAACACCACGCCAAGGATAGTGAACACCACGCTAAGGATAGTGAACACCACGTCAAGGATAGTGAACACCACACAAGGATAGTGAACACTACGGCAATGATAGTGAACACCACACCAAGGGTAGTGAACACCACGCATAGGATAGTGAACACCACGCCAAGGGTAGTGAACTCCACGGTAAGGATAGTGAACACCACGCCAAGGATAGTGAACACCACGCAAATTATAGTGAACTCCACGCCAAGGATAATAAACACCACGCCAAGGATAGTGAACACCACGCCAAGGATAGTGAGCACCACGCCTAGTTCAGTGAACACCACTCCAAGGATAGTGAACACCACGCCAAGGATAGTGAACATCACGCTAGGGATAGTGAACTCCACACCAAGGATAGTGAACACCACGCGAAGGATAGTGAACACCACACCAAAGGTAGTGAACACCACGCCGAGAATAGTGAACATCACGCCAAGGATAGTGAACTCCACACCAAGGATAGTGAACACCACGCCAAGGATAGTGAACACCACACCAAGGGTAGTGAACACGACGCCAAGTATAGTGAACACCACGCCAAGGATAGTGAACACTACGCTAAGTATAGTGAACACCACGCCAAGGATAGTGAACACTACGCTAGGGATAGTGAACACCACGTCAAGGATAGTGAACACCACGCCAAGGATAGTGAACATTATGCTAAGGATAGTGAGCATCACACTAAGGATAGTGAACACCACGCCAAGGATAGTGAACATAACACTAAGGATAGTGAACACTACGCTAAGGATAGTGAACACCACACCAAGGGTCGATGAAAAGAAAACATCAATATTATGGTGCTTTAATTTTAACTAATTTGTTCGTCACATTTTAACGTATTGCTCGATTACGTAAATTGTGATGTAATAGGAGTAGGCCACTATCTCCAGAGGAAGATCACATCTCGAGAAGATCACATCACAGGAAGATCACATCTCGAGAAGATCACATCTCGAGAAGATCGCATCTCCAGAAGATCACATTCCCAGAAGATCACATCTCCAGAAGATAACATCTATAGAAGATCACATTACCAGAAGATCACATTCCCAGAAGATCACATCTCCAGAAGATAACATCTCCAGAAGATCACATCACCAGAAGATCACATCACGAGAAGATCACATCTCCAGAAGATCACATCTCCAGAAGATCACATCTCCAGAAGATCACATTCCCAGAATATCACATCTCTAGAAGATAACATCTCCAGAAGATCACATCACCAGAAGATTACATCACGAGAAAATCACATCACCAGAAGATCACATCTCCAGAAGATCACATCTTCAGAAGATCACATCTCAAGAAGATCACATCTCGAGATCACATCTCGAGAAGATCACATCTCGAGAAGATCACATCACCAGAAGATCACATCTCGAGAAGATCACATCTCGAGAAGATCGCTTCTTCAGAAGATCACATCTCGAGAAGAACACATCTCGAGAAGATCACATCCCCAAAGGATCACATCTCCAGAAGATCACATCTCGAGAAGATCACATCTCCAGAAGATCACATCACCAGAAGATCATATCTCCAGAAGATCACATCTCAAGAAGATCACATCTCGAGATGATCGCATCTCTAGAAGATCACATCTCCAGAAGATCACATCTCGAGAAGATCACATCACCAGAAGATCAAATCTCCAGAAGATCACATCTCGAGAAGATCACATCTCGAGATGATCACATCTCCAGAAGACCACATCTCGAGAATATCACATCACCAGAAGATCACATCTCCAGAAGATCACATCTCGAGAAGATCAAATCTCGAGATGATCACATCACAGGAAGATCACATCTCGAGAAGATTACATCTCGAGATGATTACATCTCCAGAAGACCACATCTCGAGATGATCACATCTCCTGAAGACCACATCTCGAGAAGATCTCATCACCAGAAGATCACATCTCGAGATGATTACATCTCGAGAAGATAACATCACCAGAAGATCACATCTCGAGAAGATCACATCTCGAGAAGATCACATCCCCAAAGGATCACATCTCCAGAAGATCACATCTCGAGAAGATCAAATCTCTAGAAGATCACATCGCCAGAAGATCACATCTCCGGAAAATCACATCTCGAGAAGATCACATCTCCAGAAGATCACATCTCCAGATCACATCTCCACAAGATCAAATCTCCAGAAGATCACATCTTTAGAAGATCACATCTCCAGAGGAAGATCACATCTCCAGAAGATCACATCTCCAGAGGAAGATCACATCTCCAGAAGATCACATCTCGAGAAGATCACATCTCTAGAAAATCCCGTCTCCAGAAGATCACGTCTCCAGAACATCACATCTACAGATGATCACATCTCCAGAAGATCACATCTCCAGAATATCACATCTTGGGAACATCACATTTCCAGAAGATCACATCACCAGAAGATAACATCTCCAGATGATCACATCTCCAGAAGATCACATTACCAGAAGATCACATCTCGAGAAGATCACATCTCGAGAAGATCACATCTCGAGAAGATCACACCTCCAGAAGATCACATCTCCAGAGGGTCACATCTCCAGAAGATCACATCACCAGAAGATCACATCTCCAGAAGATTACATCACCAGATGATCACATCTCGAGAAGATCACTTCTCCAGATGATCACATCAGCAGAAGATCACATCTCGAGAAGATCACATCTCGAGAAGATCACATCTCCAAAAATCACATCTCGAGAAGATCACATCACCAGAAGATCACATCCCCAGAAGATCACATCCCCAGAAGATCACATCCCCAGAAGATTACATCCTTAGAAGATCACATCCCCAGAAGATCACATCTCCTTAAGATCACATCTACAGAAGATCACATCTCCAGAAGATCACATCTACAGAAGATCACATCACCAGAAGATCACATCTCCAGATGATCACATCTCCTGAAGATCATATCACCAGTAGATCACATCCCAAGAAGATCACATCTTGAGAAGATCACATCTTGAGAAGATCACATCTCCAGAGGGTCACATCTCCAGAAGATCACATCACCAGAAGATCACATCTCCAGATGATCACATCTCCAGAAGATCACATCACTAGAAGATCACATCTCGAGAAGATCACATCTCCAGAAGATCAAATTTCCAAAAGATCACATCACCACAAGATCACATCTCCAGAAGATCACATCACCAGAAGATCACATTTCGAGAAGATCAATATGCCAATTACTGAGAGCGGCGATGGAACACATTTTGCCCAAACCTCTCTGCAGTTTTCAAAATATCCCAAACATCCCAAATTCGACGCTTGACCCATATTTTGGAGCCAAATTCTTGCTCTCTGCACGTATTCGAAGTGTTATTAAAATTCGTATTAAAATTACGAATTTTTTCCGAAAATAAGCCAATAACTGGGAGCAGCAATAGGTCACATTTTGCCCAAACCGCCCTCCAGTTTTCAAAATATCCCAAACATTCTAAATTCGACGCTTAAGCCATATTTTGGAGTCAAATTCTGGCTCTCTGCACGTATTCGCTGTTTGAAATTACTACTTTTAATACTGAAAATATGCCAATTACTGAGAGCTGCGATGGGTCACATTTTGCCTAACCCCCCCCCCCCCTGCAGTTTTCAAAATATCCCAAACTTTCCAAATTCGACCCTTGAGCCACATTTTAGAGCCAAATTCTAGCTCTCTGCACGTATTCGCAGTTTGAAATTACGAATTTTTTATACCGAAAATATACCAATTACTGAAAGCGGCGATGGTTTACATTTTGCCCAAACCCTCCCTTTAGTTCTCAAAATATCCCAAACATCCCAAATTCGACGCTTGAGCCCTATTTTGCAGCCAAATTCTGGCCCTCTGCACGTATTCGCAGTTTGAATATACGAATTTTTTTACCAAAAATATGCCAATTACTGAGAGAGGCGATGGGTCACATTTTGCCCAAACCCCCCTGCAGCTTTCAATATATTATAAACATCCCAAATTCGACGCTAGAGCCATATTTTGGAGCCAAATTCTGGCTCTCTGCACGTATTCGCAGTTTGAAATTACGACTTTTTATACCGAAAATGTGCTAATTTCTTGAATGCAGCAATGGATCACATTTTGCCCTAACCCTCCCTGCTGTTTTCAAAATATCCCAAACATCCCAAATTCTACACTTGAGCCATATTTTGGATACAAATTCTGGCTCTCTGCACGTATTCGCAGTTTGAAATTACGACTTTTTATACAGAAAATAGGCCAATTACTGAAGGTCAGGTCAGGTCAGGTTGTGTCAGGTCAGGTTGAGTCAGGTCAGGTAGCGTCAGATCAGGTTGCGTCAGGTCAAGTTGTATCAGGTCAGGTTGCGTCAGGTCAGGTAGCATCAGGTCAGGTTGCGTCAGGTAAGGTTGCGTCAGGTCAGGTTGTGTCAGGTCAGATTGCGTCAGGTCAGGTAGCGTCAGGTCAGGTCTGGTTGCGTCAGGTTAGGTTGCGTCAGGTCAGGTGGCGTCAGGTCAAGTTGCGTCAGGTCAGGTTGCGTCGGGTTAGGTTGCGTCAAGTCAGGTTGCGTCAGGTCAGGTAGGGTCAGGTTAAGTTGCGGTAGGTCAGGTTGCGTCAGGTCAGGTTGCGTCAGGTCAGGTTGCGTCAGGTCAGGTTGCGTCAGGTCAGGTTGCGTCAGGTCAGGTAGCGTCAGGGCAGGTAGCGTCAGGTCAGGTCTGGTTGCGTCAGGTTAGGTGGCGTCAAGTCAGGTTGCGTCAGGTCAGGTAGCGTCAGGTCAGGTTGCGTCAGATCAGGTTGACTCAGGTCAGGTAGCGTCAGGTCAGGTTGCATCAGGTCAGGTTCCGTCAGGTCAGGTAGTGTCAGGTCAGGTAGTGTCAGGTCAGGTTGACTCAGGTCAGGTAGCGTCAGGTCAGGTTGCATCAGGTCAGGTTCCGTCAGGTCAGGTAGTGTCAGGTCAGGTAGTGTCAGGTCAGGTTGCGTCAGGTCAGGTTGCGTCAGGTTAGATGTCATTACCTAAACCATGACTGACATATGAAGGTGATAGTATCTGTGTTCCAGTAACATGTGTGAGAGAATCCTTGTGAACCACATTTATTCCTGATAGAGTCTGTACGTACCAGAAATATCGAAGTTTAACTGTTTTATGATATATAATGAGATAAAGAGAAAGATATGTATACAGAGAGGAAGACATGGAGACAGAGAGAGTAAGCCACACAAGCACACATATACTCAAACTGAGACATATATGAAAGTTTTACGTGTTCATTGTTGACTCATAATCCGGAATTCTAGGTTCGATTACCAGTGGCTGCAGAAATGGCTTGGGCACATTTCCTCTCACCTAATGCATCTGTTCACCTAGCAGTAAATATGAACCCAGTACTTAGTCAGCATGTTGTGGGGTTGTATCGTGGGGTAGGGTAGTAATTGGACCTACTAAGCCGTTCACGAAATAAAATGTTTGGGCACATTTCCTCTCATTAAATGCATCTGTTCACCTAGCAGTAAATTGGTAGCCAGGAGTTAGTCAGCATGTTGTGAACTGGTATCATGGGAGAGCGAGAGAGGCAGAAATACAGAGAAAGAAACAGGCATAACATACAAAGACAGAAAGAGAACAGAAGAGAGGAAGATGAGAGAGAGAGACAACGAGAGAACGGCAACAGCCTGTTTGTATAAATTAGCTGTCCTCACTCCTACTCTGCAGATAAGGAGAAAAAACTCTTACAATGTTGATTGCCCCTTTTTTTCTAACTAACAGCTTACCACAATTCCTACAACTTCTCTCACAAAGTGAAAATAGTCCCTTTCAGTACCATAAAAGTTAGTAAATTATTAACCTTCATGAGTCAAAAAAACACTTGAGTTTCTCTCTTTAAATTTTACTTCCGTGTATATTAATTTAAATGAAAAATGCCCTCAATATTGTCTAAGTTATCAACGTGTTGGTCTCCTTCTGGGCTTCACACTCCCCCTTCAGCTTCCAGTCAAGACGTCATCCTCCTCCTCCTCCCCAAATAACCCATCCACGCCAGGCAAATTTACGTCGGAGCTTTACCCTGTTTATTAACGCCCAAATACAATAATTACAGATATTATTTACTCAAACGTATCAAAGTTAACTGTTGCAGTCAAATATATATTTTGTTCAGGTGGAATATTGGAGCATTAAACCGCCGACGACATGTTACCAAATTACTCAATATAAATATAAGAACCAGCTTTGGAAAACTTGGCGACCCCAGAATGGCCTAGTCGGATGGGAATATGTTCTCATGAGAACTGACGTGTGTTCGAGTCTGTCAAAACGGTGTAACTACAGGGCACAGATTTGTGTGTGTCCCGTCCTGTAGCTGCGTCCGTCCATCTCGACTGTGAGGTCTCTGGGTAGCTAAAACTTGACCTGACCTGACCTGACCCTGGGATGTGGGGAAGGGTGGAAGTCCGGGGGCCCACGGACCCACACCTGGACCCGATTTAGATTAGGTAAGGCGAGGTCAGGTCGTGTCGGATCAGGTCGTGTCGGGTCAGGTCGTGTCTATATAATAAAATAAATAATATGTCTATATCTAATGTCTGTAAAAATGTAATGTAATTTAATGTAATATCTAATGTAATGTTCTATATATATGTAATAATCTAATGTAATAATCTATATGTAATATATATGTATAATGTCTATATAATAAAATATGTCTATATATAATATAATATGTCTATATCTAATGTCTGTAATCTAATGTAATCTGTATGTAATATCTAATGTAATCTGTATGTATAATGTAATGT
This sequence comes from Procambarus clarkii, assembly GCF_040958095.1. Lineage (NCBI taxonomy): Eukaryota > Metazoa > Arthropoda > Malacostraca > Decapoda > Cambaridae > Procambarus > Procambarus clarkii. Next base: position 775,339 of record NC_091214.1, on the reverse strand, counting down.
ATATGTATATGTAATGTATATAATGTAATATGTATATGTAATGTAATGTATATGTAATGTAATAATCTAATGTAATAATCTATATCTAATGTAATATATATGTATAATCTCTATATAATAAAATAAATAATATGTCTATATTTAATGTCTGTAATCTAATATCTAATGTAATCTGTATGTATAATGTAATGTATATGTATATGTAATGTATATAATGTAATATGTATTGTAATGTATATGTAATGTATATAATGTCTATATAATAAAATAAATAATATGTCTATATCTAATGTCTCTAACCTAATATCTAATGTAATGTAATATCTAATGTAATCTGTATATCTAATGTAATGTCTATAAAATAAATAAAAAAAACGAAATAAAAATAAAATAAATAAAAATGAATAAATAAAAATGAATAAATAAAAATGAATAAATAAAGCGCCGAATGAATCGCCGAATGAATCGTAAATCGTCGGGTAAATCGTCGGGTATATCGTCGGGTAATTTTTACCCGTGTAAAAACGGGTAAACCCGACAGGTAAACCCGACGGGGTTTACCCGTCGTGTAAGTCGTCGAATAAATAAAATAAAATAGTCGAAAATATGTTCTCATGATAACTGACGTGTAAACTGTAAATTAAACACGTCGGGTAAACTGTCAGGGTAAAGCGTCGGGTAAACCGTCGGGTAAACTGTCAGGGTAAAGCGTCGGGTAAACCGTCGGGTAAACGTCGGGCAAAGCGTGAAAGACCCCTGCCAGTGTGTTGCTGGAGACCCCTGCCAGTGTGTTGCTGGAGACCTCTGCCAGTGTGTTGCTGGAGACCCCTGCCAGTGTGTTGCTGGAGACCCCTGCCAGTGTGTTGCTGGAGACCCCTGCCAGTGTGTTGCTGAAGATCCCTGCCAGTGTGTTGCTGGAGACTTCTGCCAGTGTGTTGCTGGAGACCCCTGCCAGTGTGTTGCTGGAGACCCCTGCGAGTGTGTTGCTGGAGACCTCTGCCAGTGTGTTGCTGGAGACCCCTGCCAGTGTGTTGCTGGAGACCTCTGCCAGTGTGTTGCTGGAGACCCCTGCCAGTGTGTTGCTGGAGACCTCTGCCAGTGTGTTGCTGGAGACCCCTGCCAGTGTGTTGCTGGAGACCTCTGCCAGTGTGTTGCTGGAGACCCCTGCCAGTGTGTTGCTGGAGACCTCTGCCAGTGTGTTGCTGGAGACCCCTGCCAGTGTGTTGCTGGAGACCCCTGCCAGTGTGTTGCTGGAGACCCCTGCCACTGTGTTGCTGAAGATCCCTGCCAGTGTGTTGCTGGAGACTTCTGCTAGTGTGTTGCTGGAGACCCCTGCCAGTGTGTTGCTGGAGACCCCTGCGAGTGTGTTGCTGGAGACCTCTGCCAGTGTGTTGCTGGAGACCCCTGCCAGTGTGTTGCTGGAGACCTCTGCCAGTGTGTTGCTGGAGACTCCTGCCAGTGTGTTGCTGGAGACCCCTGCCAGTGTGTTGCTGGAGACCCCTGCCAGTGTGTTGCTGGAGACCCCTGCCAGTGTGTTGCTGGAGACCCCTGCCAGTGTGTTGCTGGAGACCCCTGCCAGCGTGTTGCTGGAGACCTCTGCCAGTGTGTTGCTGGAGACCTCTGCCAGTGTGTTGCTGGAGACCCCTGCCAGTGTGTTGCTGGAGACCTCTGCCAGCGTGTTGCTGGAGACCTCTGCCAGCGTGTTGCTGGAGACCTCTGCCTGTGTGTTGCTGGTGACCTCTGCCAGTGTGTTGCTGGATACCTCTGCCAGTGTGTTGCTGGTGACCTCTGCCAGTGTGTTCCTGGAGACTTCTGCCAGTGTGTTGCTGGAGACCTCTGCCAGTGTGTTGCTGGAGACCTCTGCCAGTGTGTTGCTGGATACCCCTGCCAGTATGTTGCTGGAGACCCCTGCCAGCGTGTTGCTGGAGACCTCTGCCAGTGTGTTGCTGGAGACCTCTGCCAGTGTATTGCTGGAGACCTCTGCCAGTGTGTTGCTGGAGACCTCTGCCAGTGTGTTGCTGGAGACCTCTTCCAGCATGTTGCTGGAGACCCCTGCCAGTGTGTTGCTGGAGACCCCTGACAGTGTGTTGCTGGAGACCCCTGCCAGTGTGTTGCTGGAGACCCCTGCCAGTGTGTTGCTGGAGACCTCTGCCAGTGTGTTGCTGGAGACCCCTGCCAGTGTGTTGCTGGAGACCTCTGCCAGTGTGTTGCTGGAGACCTCTGCCAGAGTGTTGCTGGAGACCTCTGCCAGCGTGTTGCTGGAGACCTTTGCCAGTGTGTTGCTGGTGACCTCTGCCAGTGTGTTGCTGGATACCTATGACAGTGTGTTGCTGGTGACCTCTGCCAGTGTGTTCCTGGGGACTTCTGCCAGTGTGTTGCTGGAGACCTCTGCCAGTGTGTTGCTGGAGACCTCTGCCAGTGTGTTGCTGGAGACCCCTTCCAGTATGTTGCTGGAGACCCCTGCCAGTGTGTTGCTGGAGACCTCTGCCAGTGTGTTGCTGCAGACCTCTGCCAGTGTGTTGCTGGAGACCCCTGCCAGCGTGTTGCTGGAGACCCCTGCCAGTGTGTTGCTGGAGACCCCTGCCAGTGTGTTGCTGGAGACCCCTGCCAGTGTGTTGCTGGAGACCCCTGCCAGTGTGTTGCTGGAGACCCCTGCCAGTGTGTTGCTGGAGACCCCTGCCAGTGTGTTGCTGGAGACCCCTACCAGTGTGTTGATGGAGACCTCTGCCAGTGTGTTGCTGGAGACCTCTGCCAGTGTGTTGCTGGAGACCTCTGCCAGTGTGTTGCTGGAGACCTCTGCCAGTGTGTTGCTGGAGACCCCTGCCAGCGTGTTGCTGGAGACCCCTGCCAGCGTGTTGCTGGAGACCTCTGCCAGCGTGTTGCTGGAGACCTCTGCCAGTGTGTTGCTAATGACCTCTGCCAGTGTGTTGCTGGATACCTCTGCCAGAGTGTTGCTGGTGACCTCTGCCAGTGTGTTCCTGGAGACTTCTGCCAGTGTGTTGCTGGAGACCTCTGCCAGTGTGTTGCTGGAGACCTCTGCCAGTGTGTTGCTGGAGACCCCTGCCAGTATGTTGCTGGAGACCCCTGCCAGCGTGTTGCTGGAGACCTCTGCCAGTGTGTTGCTGGAGACCTCTGCCAGTGTGATGCTGGAGACCCCTGCCAGTGTGTTGCTGGAGACCCCTGCCAGTGTGTTGCTGGAGACCCCTGCCAGTGTGTTGCTGGAGACCCCTGCCAGTGTGTTGCTGGAGACCCCTGCCAGCGTGAGCTGGAGACCTCTGCCAGTGTGTTGCTGGTGACCCCTGCCAGTGTGTTGCTGGAGACCTCTGCCAGCGTGTTGCTGGAGACCTCTGCCAGCGTGTTGCTGGAGACCTCTGCCAGTGTGTTGCTGGTGACCTCTGCCAGTGTGTTGCTGGATACCTCTGCCAGTGTGTTCCTGGAGACTTCTGCCAGTGTGTTGCTGGAGACCTCTGCCAGTGTGTTGCTGGAGACCTCTGCCAGTGTGTTGCTGGAGACCCCTGCCAGTATGTTGCTGGAGACCCCTGCCAGCGTGTTGCTGGAGACCTCTGCCAGTGTGTTGCTGGAGACCTCTGCCAGTGTGTTGCTGGAGACCCCTGCCAGTGTGTTGCTGGAGACCCCTGCCAGTGTGTTGTTGGAGACCTCTGCCAGAGTGTTGCTGGAGACCCCTGCCAGGATGTTGCTGGAGACCCCTGCCAGCGTGTTGCTGGAGACCTCTGCCAGTGTGTTGCTGGAGACCTCTGCCAGTGTGTTGCTGGTGACCTCTGCCAGTGTGTTGCTGGAGACCTCTGCCAGTGTGTTGCTGGAGACCTCTTCCAGCACGTTGCTGGAGACCCCTGCCAGTGTGTTGCTGGAGACCCCTGCCAGTGTGTTGCTGGAGACCCCTGCCAGTGTATTGCTGGAGACCCCTGCCAGTGTGTTGCTAGAGACCTCTGCCAGTGTGTTGCTGGAGACCCCTGCCAGTGTGTTGCTGGAGACCTCTGCCAGTGTTGCAGGAGACCTCTGCCAGTGTGTTGCTGGAGACCCCTGCCAGTGTGTTGCTGGAGACCCCTGCCAGTGTGTTGCTGGAGACCCCGGCCAGTGTGTTGCTGGAGACCTCTGCCAGTGTGTTGCTGGAGACCCATGCCAGTGTGTTGCTGGAGACCCCTGCCAGTGTGTTGCTGGAGACCTCAGCCAGTGTGATGCTGGAGACCCCTGCCAGTGTGTTGCTGGAGACCTCTGCCAGTGTGTTGCTGAAGACCCCTGCCAGTGTGTTGCTGGAGACCCCTGCCAGTGTGTTGCTGGAGACCCCTGCCAGTGTGTTGCTGGAGACCCCTGCCAGTGTGTTGCTGGAGACCCCTGCCAGCGTGTTGCTGGAGACCTCTGCCAGCGTGTTGCTGGAGACCTCTGCCAGCGTGTTGCTGGAGACCTCTGCCAGTGTGTTGCTGGTGACCTCTGCCAGTGTGTTGCTGGATACCTCTGCCAGAGTGTTGCTGGTGACCTCTGCCAGTGTGTTGCTGGAGACCTCTGCCAGTGTGTTGCTGGAGACCCCTGCCAGTGTGTTGCTGGAGACCTCTGCCAGCGTGTTGCTGGAGACCTCTGCCAGCGTGTTGCTGGAGACCTCTGCCAGTGTGTTGCTGGTGACCTCTGCCAGTGTGTTGCTGGATACCTCTGCCAGAGTGTTGCTGGTGACCTCTGCCAGTGTGTTGCTGGAGACCTCTGCCAGTGTGTTGCTGGAGACCCCTGCCAGTATGTTGCTGGAGACCCCTGCCATCGTGTTGCTGGAGAACTCTGCCAGTGTGTTGCTGGAGACCTCTGCCAGTGTGTTGCTGGAGACCTCTGCCAGTGTGTTGCTGGAGACCTCTGCCAGTGTGTTGCTGGAGACCTCTTCCAGCATGTTGCTGGAGACCCCTGCTAGTGTGTTGCTGGAGACCCCTGCCAGTGTGTTGCTGGAGACCCCTGCCAGTGTGTTGCTGGAGACCTCTGCCAGTGTGTTGCTGGCGACCTCTGCAGCGTGTTGCTGGACACCTCTGCCAATGTGTTGCTGGAGACCCCTCCCAGTGTGTTGCTGGAGACTTCTGCAGCGTGTTGCTGGAGACCCCTGCCAGCGTGTTGCTGGAGACCTATGCCAGTGTGTTGCTGGAGACCTCTGCCAGATTGTTGCTGGAGACCTCTGACAGTCTGTTGCTGGTGACCTCTGCCAGTGTGTTGCTGGAGACTTCTGCAGCGTGTTGCTGGAGACCCCTGCCAGTGTGTTGCTGGAGACCTCTGCCAGTGTGTTGCTGGAGACCTCTGCCAGTGTGTTGCTGGAGACCTCTGCCAGTGTGTTGCTGGAGACCTCTGCCAGGGTGTTGCTGGAGACCTCTGCTAGTGTGTTGCTGGAGACCTCTGCCAGTGTGTTGCTGGAGACCCCTGCCAGTGTGTTGCTGGAGACCTCTGCCAGTGTGTTGCTGGAGACCTCTGCCAGTGTGTTGCTGGAGACCTCTGCCAGTGTGTTGCTGGAGACCTCTGCCAGTGTGTTGCTGGAGACCTCTGCCAGTGTGTTGCTGGAGACCTCTGCCAGTGTGTTGCTGGAGACCTCTGCCAGCGTGTTGCTGGAGACCCCTGCCAGTGTGTTGCTGGAGACCTCTGCCAGTGTGTTGCGGGATACCTCTGCCAGTGTGTTGCTGGTGACCTCTGCCAGTGTGTTCCTGGAGACTTCTGCCAGTGTGTTGCTGGAGACCTCTGCCAGTGTGTTGCTGGAGACCTCTGCCAGTGTGTTGCTGGAGACCCCTGCCAGTATGTTGCTGGAGACCCCTGCCAGCGTGTTGCTGGAGAACTCTGCCAGTGTGTTGCTGGAGACCTCTGCCAGTGTGTTGCTGGAGACCTCTGCCAGTGTGTTGCTGGAGACCTCTGCCAGTGTGTTGCTGGAGACCTCTTCCAGCATGTTGCTGGAGACCCCTGCCAGTGTGTTGCTGGAGACCCCTGCCAGTGTGTTGCTGGAGACCCCTGCCAGTGTGTTGCTGGAGACCCCTGCCAGTGTGTTGCTGGAGACCCCTGCCAGTGTGTTGCTGGAGACCTCTGCCAGTGTGTTGCTGGCGACCTCTGCAGCGTGTTGCTGGACACCTCTGCCAATGTGTTGCTGGAGACCCCTGCCAGTGTGTTGCTGGAGACTTCTGCAGCGTGTTGCTGGAGACCCCTGCCAGCGTGTTGCTGGAGACCTCTGCCAGTGTGTTGCTGGAGACCTCTGCCAGTGTGTTGCTGGAGACCCCTGCCAGTGTGTTGCTGGAGACCTCTGCCAGCGTGTTGCTGGAGACCCCTGCCAGCGTGTTGCTGGAGACCCCTGCCAGTGTGTTGCTGGAGACTTCTGCAGCGTGTTGCTGGAGACCCCTGCCAGCGTGTTGCTGGAGACCTCTGCCAGTGTGTTGCTGGAGACCTCTGCCAGATTGTTGCTGGAGACCTCTGACAGTCTGTTGCTGGTGACCTCTGCCAGTGTGTTGCTGGAGACTTCTGCTGCGTGTTACTGGAGACCCCTGCCAGTGTGTTGCTGGAGACCTCTGCCAGTGTGTTGCTGGAGACCTCTGCCAGTGTGTTGCTGGAGACCTCTGCCAGTGTGTTGCTGGAGACCTCTGCCAGTGTGTTGCTGGAGACCTCTGCTAGTGTGTTGCTGGAGACCTCTGCCAGTGTGTTGCTGGAGACCCCTGCCTGTGTGTTGCTGGAGACCTCTGCCAGTGTGTTGCTGGAGACCTCTGCCAGTGTGTTGCTGGAGACCTCTGCCAGTGTGTTGCTGGAGACCTCTGCCAGTGTGTTGCTGGAGACCTCTGCCAGTGTGTTGCTGGAGACCCCTGCCAGTGTGTTGCTGGAGACCTCTGCCAGCGTGTTGCTGGAGACCCCTGCCAGCGTGTTGCTGGAGACCCCTGCCAGTGTGTTGCTGGAGACCCCTGCCAGTGTGTTCATCAACACTCCTGGCGCTATCAACACTCCTGGCACCATCAACACACTCCTGGCACCATTAACACACTCCAGGCACCATCAACACTCCTGGCACCATCAACACTCCTGGCACCTTCAACACACTCCTGGCACCATCAACACTCCTGGCACCATCAACACTCCTGGCACCATCAACACACTCTTGGCACCATCAACACACTCCTGGCACCATCAACACTCCAGGCACCATCAACACTCCTGGCACCATCAACACTCCAGGCACCATCAACACTCCTGGCACCATCAACACTCCTGGCACCATCAACACTCCTGGCACCATCAACACTCTGGCACCATCAACACTCCTGGCACCATCAACACTCCTGGCACCATCAACACTCCTGGCACCATCAACACACTCCAGGCACCATCAACACTCCTGGCACTATCAACACTCCTGGCACCATCAACACTCCTGGCACCATCAACACTCCTGGCACCATCAACACACTCCTGGCACCATCAACACTCCTGGCACCATCAACACTCCTGGCACCATTAACACACTCCAGGCACCATCAACACTCCTGGCACCATCAACACTCCTGGCACCATCAACACACTCCTGGCACCATCAACACTCCTAGCACCATCCACACTCCTGGCACCATCAACACACTCCAGGCACCATCAACACTCCTGGCACCATCAACACTCCTGGCACCATCAACACTCCTGGCACCATCAACACTCCTGGCACCATCAACACTCCTGGCACCATCAACACTCCTGGCACCATCCACACTCCTGGCACCATCAACACACTCCAGGCACCATCAACACTCCTGGCACCATCAACACTCCTGGCACCATCAACACTCCTGGCACCAGTCAACACTCCAGGCACCATCAACACACTCCTGGCACCATCAACACTCCTGGCACCATCAACACTCCTGGCACCATCAACACACTCCTGGCACCATCAACACTCCTGGCACCATCAACACTCCTGGCACCATCAACACACTCCTGGCACCATCAACACTCCAGGCACCATCAACACTCCTGGCACCATCAACACTCCTGGCACCATCAACACACTCCTGGCACCATCAACACTCCTGGCACCATCCACACTCCTGGCACCATCAACACACTCCAGGCACCATCAACACTCCTGGCACCATCAACACTCCTGGCACCATCAACACACTCCTGGCACCATCAACACTCCTGGCACCATCAACACTCCTGGCACCATCAACACTCCTGGCACCATCAACACTCCAGGCACCATCAACACTCCTGGCACCATCAACACTCCTGGCACCATCAACACTCCTGGCACCATCAAGACTCCTGGCACCATCAAGACTCCTGGCACCATCAAGACTCCTGGCACCATCAACACACTCCAGGCACCATCAACACTCCTGGCACCATCAATACTCCTTGCACCATCAACACACTCCTGGCACCATCAACACTCCTGGCACCATCAACACTCCTGGCACCATCAACACTCCAAGCACCATCAACACTCCTGGCACCATCAACACTCCTGGCACCATCAACACTCCTGGCACCATCAACACTCCTGGCACCATCAACACTCCTGGCACCATCAACACTCCTGGCACCATCAACACTCCTGGCACCATCAACACTCCTGGCACCATCAACACTCCTGGCACCATCAACACTCCTGGCACCATCAACACACTCCTGGCACCATCAACACACTCCAGGCACCATCAACACTCCTGTCACCATCAACACTCCTGGCACCATCAACACACTCCAGGCACCATCAACACTCCTGTCACCATCAACACTCCTGGCACCATCAACACACTCCTGGCACCATCAACACTCCTGGCACCATCCACTCTCCTGGCACCATCAACACACTCCAGGCACCATCAACACTCCTGGCACCATCAACACTCCTGGCACCATCAACACACCTGGCACCATCAACACTCCAGGCACCATCAACACACTCCTGGCATCATCAACACTCCTGGCACCATCAACACTCCTGGCACCATCAACACACTCCTGGCACCATCAACTCTTCCTGGCATCATCAACACTCCTGGCACCATCAACACTCCTGGCACCATCAACACTCCAGGCACCATCAACACTCCTGGCACCATCAACACTCCTGGCACCATCAACACTCCTGGCACCATCAACACTCCTGGCACCATCAACACTCCAGGCACCATCAACACTCCTGGCACCATCAACACTCCTGGCACCATCAACACTCCTGGCACCATCAACACTCCTGGCACCATCAACACTCCTGGCACCATCAACACTCCAGGCACCATCAACACTCCTGGCAACATCAACACTCCTGGCACCATCAACATACTCCAGGCACCATCAACTCTCCTGGCACCATCAACACTCCTGGCACCATCAACACACTCCAGGCACCATCAACTCTCCTGGCACCATCAACACTCCTGGCACCATCAACACTCCTGGCACCATCAACACTCCTGGCACCATCAACACTCCTGGCATCATCAACACTCCTGGCACCATCAACACTCCTGGCACCATCAACACTCCAGGCACCATCAACTCTCCTGGCACCATCAACACTCCTGGCACCATCAACACTCCTGGCACCATCAACACTCCTGGCACCATCAACACTCCTGGCACCATCAACACTCCTGGCACCATCAACACTCCTGGCACCATCAACACTCCAGGCACCATCAACACTCCTGGCATCATCAACACTCCTGGCACCATCAACACACTCCAGGCACCATCAACTCTCCTGGCACCATCAACACTCCTGGCACCATCAACACACTCCTGGCACCATCAACACTCCTGGCACCATCCACACTCCTGGCACCATCAACACACTCCAGGCACCATCAACACTCCTGGCACCATCAACACTCCTGGCACCATCAACACACTCCTGGCACCATCAACACTCCTGGCACCATCAACACACTCCTGGCACCATCAACACTCCTGGCACCATCAACACACTCCTGGCACCATCAACACACTCCTGGCACCATCAACACTCCTGGCACCATCAACACACTCCTGGCACCATCAACACTCCTGGCACCATCAACACTCCTGGCACCATCAACACTCCTGGCACCATCAACACTCCTGGCACCATCAACACTCCTGGCACCATCAACACTCCTGGCACCATCAACACTCCTGGCACCATCAACACTCCTGGCACCATCAACACTCCTGGCACCATCAACACTCCTGGCACCATCACACACTCCTGGCACCATCAACACTCCTGGCACCATCAACACTCCTGGCACCATCAACACTCCTGGCACCATCAACACACTCCTGGCACCATCAAACACTCCTGGCACCATCAACACTCCTGGCACCATCAACACACTCCTGGCACCATCAACCACTCCTGGCACCATCAACACTCCTGGCACCATCAACACACTCCAGGCACCATCAACACTCCTGGCACCATCAACACTCCTGGCACCATCAACACTCCTGGCACATCACACACTCCTGGCACCATCAACACTCCTGGCACCATCAACACTCCTGGCACCATCAACACACTCCAGGCACCATCAACACACTCCTGGCATCATTAACACTCCTGGCACCATCAACACACTCCTGGCACCATCAACACTCCTGGCACCATCAACACACTCCAGGCACCATCAACACTCCTGGCACCATCACACACTCCTGGCACCATCAACACACTCCTGGCACCATCAACACTCCTGGCACCATCAACACACTCCAGGCACCATCAACACTCCTGGCACCATCAACACTCCTGGCACCATCAACACTCCTGGCACCATCAACACACTCCTGGCACCATCAACACACTCCTGGCACCATCAACACTCCTGGCACCATCAACACTCCTGGCACCATCAACACTCCTGGCACCATCAACACTCCTGGCACCATCAACACTCCTGGCACCATCAACACACTCCTGGCACCATCAACACTCCTGGCACCATCAACACTCCTGGCACCATCAACACTCCTGGCACCATCAACACTCCCTGGCACCATCAACACTCCTGGCACCATCAACACACTCCTGGCACCATCAACACTCCTGGCACCATCAACACACTCCTGGCACCATCAACACTCCTGGCACCATCAACACTCCTGGCACCATCACACTCCTGGCACCATCAACACTCCTGGCACCATCAACACACTCCAGGCACCATCAACACTCCTGGCACCATCAACACTCCTGGCACCATCAACACACTCCTGGCACCATCAACACTCCTGGCACCATCAACACTCCTGGCACCATCAACACACTCCTGGCACCATCAACACTCCTGGCACCATCAACACTCCTGGCACCATCAACACACTCCTGGCACCATCAACACTCCTGGCACCATCAACACTCCTGGCACCATCAACACTCCTGGCACCATCAACACTCCTGGCACCATCAACACTCCTGGCACCATCAACACACTCCAAGGCACCATCACACACTCCTGGCACCATCAACACTCCTGGCACCATCAACACACTCCTGGCACCATCAACACTCCTGGCACCATCAACACTCCTGGCACCATCAACACTCCTGGCACCATCAACACTCCTGGCACCATCAACACTCCTGGCACCATCAACACACTCCTGGCACCATCAACACTCCTGGCACCATCAACACTCCTGGCACCATCAACACTCCTGGCACCATCAACACTCCTGGCACCATCAACACTCCTGGCACCATCAACACTCCTGGCACCATCAACACTCCTGGCACCATCAACACTCCTGGCACCATCAACACTCCTGGCACCATCACACACTCCTGGCACCATCAACACACTCCTGGCACCATCAACACTCCTGGCACCATCAACACACTCCTGGCACCATCAACACTCCTGGCACCATCAACACACTCCTGGCACCATCAACACTCCTGGCACCATCAACACTCCTGGCACCATCAACACACTCCTGGCACCATCAACACTCCTGGCACCATCAACACTCCTGGCACCATCAACACACTCCTGGCACCATCAACACTCCTGGCACCATCAACACTCCTGGCACCATCAACACACTCCTGGCACCATCAACACTCCTGGCACCATCAACACACTCCTGGCACCATCAACACTCCTGGCACCATCAACACTCCTGGCACCATCAACACACTCCTGGCACCATCAACACTCCTGGCACCATCAACACTCCTGGCACCATCAACACTCCTGGCACCATCAACACTCCTGGCACCATCAACACACTCCTGGCACCATCAACACTCCTGGCACCATCAACACTCCTGGCACCATCAACACACTCCTGGCACCATCAACACTCCTGGCACCATCAACACTCCTGGCACCATCAAACACTCCTGGCACCAATCAAACACTCCTGGCACCATCAACACTCCTGGCACCATCAACACACTCCTGGCACCATCAACACTCCTGGCACATCAAACACTCCTGGCACCATCAACCACTCCTGGCCCATCAACCACTCCTAGGCACCATCAACACACTCCTGGCACCATCAACACTCCTGGCACCATCAACACTCCTGGCACCATCAACACTCCTGGCACCATCAACACACTCCTGGCACCATCAACACACTCCTGGCACCATCAACACTCCTGGCACCATCAACACTCCTGGCACCATCAACACTCCTGGCACCATCAACACTCCTGGCACCATCACACTCCTGGCACCATCAACACTCCTGGCACCATCAACACTCCGGCACCATCAACACTCCTGGCACCATCAACACACTCCTGGCACCATCAACACTCCTGGCACCATCAACACTCCTGGCACCATCAACACTCCTGGCACCATCAACACTCCTGGCACCATCAACACACTCCTGGCACCATCAACACTCCTGGCACCATCAACACTCCTGGCACCATCAACACACTCCTGGCACCATCAACACTCCTGGCACCATCAACACTCCAGGCACCATCAACACTCCTGGCACCATCAACACACTCCTGGCACCATCAACACTCCTGGCACCATCAACACTCCTGGCACCATCAACACTCCTGGCACCATCAACACACTCCTGGCACCATCAACACTCCTGGCACCATCAACACTCCATGGCACCATCAACACACTCCTGGCACCATCAACACTCCTGGCACCATCAACACTCCTGGCACCATCAACACTCCTGGCACCATCAACACACTCCTGGCACCATCAACACTCCTGGCACCATCAACACTCCTGGCACCATCAACACACTCCAGGCACCATCAACACACTCCAGGCACCATCAACACTCCTGGCACCATCAACACACTCCTGGCACCATCAACACTCCTGGCACCATCAACACTCCTGGCACCATCAACACACTCCTGGCACCATCAACACTCCTGGCACCATCAACACTCCTGGCACCATCAACACTCCTGGCACCATCAACACTCCTGGCACCATCAACACTCCTGGCACCATCAACACACTCCTGGCACCATCAACACTCCTGGCACCATCACACACTCCTGGCACCATCAACACTCCAGGCACCATCAACACACTCCATGGCACCATCAACACACTCCTGGCACCATCAACACTCCTGGCACCATCACACACTCCTGGCACCATCAAACACTCCTGGCACCATCAACACACTCCAGGCACCATCAACACTCCTGGCACCATCAACACTCCTGGCACCATCAACACACTCCTGGCACCATCAACACTCCTGGCACCATCAACACACTCCAGGCACCATCAACACACTCCTGGCACCATCAACACTCCTGGCACCATCAACACACTCCTGGCACCATCAACACTCCTGGCACCATCAACACACTCCAGGCACCATCAACACTCCTGGCACCATCAACACTCCTGGCACCATCAACACACTCCTGGCACCATCAACACTCCTGGCACCATCAACCACTCCTGGCACCATCAACACTCCTGGCACCATCAACACTCCTGGCACCATCAACACTCCTGGCACCATCAACACACTCCTGGCACCATCAACACTCCTGGCACCATCAACACACTCCTGGCACCATCAACACTCCTGGCACCATCAACACTCCTGGCACCATCAACACTCCTGGCACCATCAACACACTCCAGGCACCATCAACACTCCTGGCACCATCAACACTCCTGGCACCATCAACACACTCCTGGCACCATCAACACTCCTGGCACCATCAACACTCCTGGCACCATCACACACTCCTGGCACCATCAACACTCCTGGCACCATCAACACACTCCTGGCACCATCACACACTCCTGGCACCATCAACACACTCCTGGCACCATCAACACTCCTGGCACCATCAACACTCCTGGCACCATCAACACACTCCTGGCACCATCAACACACTCCTGGCACCATCAACACTCCTGGCACCATCAACACACTCCTGGCACCATCAACACTCCTGGCACCATCAACACTCCTGGCACCATCAACACTCCTGGCACCATCAACACTCCTGGCACCATCAACACACTCCTGGCACCATCAACACTCCTGGCACCATCAACACTCCTGGCACCATCAACACTCCTGGCACCATCAACACTCCTGGCACCATCAACACACTCCTGGCACCATCAACACTCCTGGCACCATCAACACTCCTGGCACCATCAACACTCCTGGCACCATCAACACTCCTGGCACCATCAACACTCCTGGCACCATCAACACTCCTGGCACCATCAACACTCCTGGCACCATCAACACTCCTGGCACCATCAACACACTCCTGGCACCATCAACACTCCTGGCACCATCAACACACTCCTGGCACCATCAACACACTCCTGGCACCATCAACACTCCTGGCACCATCAACACACTCCAGGCACCATCAACACACTCCTGGCACCATCAACCACTCCTGGCACCATCAACACACTCCTGGCACCATCAACACACTCCTGGCACCATCAACACTCCTGGCACCATCAACACTCCTGGCACCATCAAACACTCCTGGCACCATCAACACTCCTGGCACCATCAACACTCCTGGCACCATCAACACACTCCTGGCACCATCAACACACTCCTGGCACCATCAACACTCCTGGCACCATCAACACTCCTGGCACCATCAACACTCCTGGCACCATCAACACTCCTGGCACCATCAACACACTCCAGGCACCATCAACACTCCTGGCACCATCAACACTCCTGGCACCATCAACACATCCTGGCACCATCAACACACTCCAGGCCACCATCAACACTCCTGGCACCATCAACCACTCCTGGCACATCAACACACTCCCTGGCACCATCAACACTCCTGGCACCATCAACACACTCCTGGCACCATCAACACTCCTGGCACCATCAACACACTCCTGGCACCATCAACCACTCCTGGCACCATCAAACACGTCCTGGCACCATCAACACACTCCTGGCACCATCAACACTCCTGGCACCATCAACCACTCCTGGCACCATCAACACTCCTGGCACCATCAACCACTCCTGGCACCATCAACACTCCTGGCACCATCCACACTCCTGCACCATCAACACTCCTTGGCACCATCAACACACTCCTGGCACCATCAACACTCCTGGCACCATCAACACTCCTGGCACCATCAACACTCCTGGCACCATCAACACACTCCTGGCACCATCAACACTCCTGGCACCATCAACACTCCTGGCACCATCAACACACTCCTGGCACCATCAACACTCTGGCACCATCACACACTTCCTGGCACCATCAACACACTCCTGGCACCATCAACACTCCTGGCACCATCAACACACTCCTGGCACCATCAACACTCCTGGCACCATCAACACACTCCTGGGCACCATCAACACTCCTGGCACCATCAACCACTCCTTGCACCATCAACACACTCCTGGCACCATCAACACTCCTGGCACCATCAACACTCCTGGCACCATCAACACACTCCTGGCACCATCAACACTCCTTGCACCATCAACACTCCCTGGCACATCAACACTCCAGGCACCATCAACACACTCCTGGCATCATCAACAATCCTGGCACCATCAACACTCCCTGGCACCATCAACACATCTCTGGCACCATCAACACACTCCCCTGGCACCATCAACATCCTGGGCACCCATCAACACTCCTGCACATCAACACACTTCCGGCACCATCAACACTCCATGGCACCATCAACACTCCTGGCACATCAAACCACTCCTGGCACCATCAACACTCCTGGCACCATCAACCACTCCTGGCACCATCAACACTCCTGGCACCATCACACACTCAGGCACATCAAACACTCCGGCACATCAACACTCCTGGCACCATCAAACACTCCAGCACCATCAACACTCCTGGCACCATCAACACTCCTGGCACCATCAACA